>NC_064849.1:55314825-55614825 GCF_024139225.1 Suncus etruscus
TACATACTTTGACCTTTAAGGTGCAAGGACATAGAAGGCAGGAAGCACTTCAATCACTAACTTTTAAGACAAGATTCCCTCCCCCAGGATCTTAAACACCATAAAAGATAATGAAGACAATAGATTTGGTTGAATGTTAAATGATAACGTTTTTTTGAGGTTTTCTACTTTATTTTTGTAATTTAACACCATAATGTGTCCAATACAATAATCAAATAAGCAATTAATATATCACAATATTTAACTTCAAAAAGTATTAAGGTTTGTTGAAATATACATTTATCACCTGATCCCTTTAATTAGTTGTTTTCATTTAAAAGATATCTATTAATCTAAAAAAATTCTCATAGAATTCATATAAGTTTAGTTTTCCTCGGACAGTCATTTATTGCATGCACTGACCTGTAAATACAAGACAGAACTGTGGCAAGAGCAAATAGCACAGTGGATAGGGTGTTCCCTTTGCATGCAGCCTACCCAGGTTGGATTTGCAGCATCCCATATGGTCCCCTGAACACAGCCAGAAGTGATTCCTGAGTGCAAAGCCAGGAGTAATCCCTAATCATCAGGAATGGCCCCAAACACAAACATATATTATATTATTAATGATTATAATAATACCAAATAAATTTAGTAAATATGAAGTATGAGTTTACCAATTTTGATATGTTGATTAATTTTAATAAATATTTAATAAAATTAACGTATATTAAACATAATTATCATGTTATATGTTATATATAAATATAAATATCCAAACTATCTACTATTCAGAATTTTTTGCTGCCCTTCTTTTTCCCTATGGTGACTCAAATCTAGCACACTGATTTTTGGAAACTTGGAAATTGCTGAGAAGTTTCTAAGGGATATTTGGTTCTGACAAAGGCATCTGCCTTTCCTTGCTAAATAGCCAGATATTGTAGAATCATAGTATTTCTTTCAAAAACTGTTCTTTTAGAAAACTGTCATAACAGTTGTGAGGCCCAAAGTACGCACTACTGAGAGTGAACAGAAAAGACAGAACAAGGCTTATTGTAATACATCATCAATGGAAATGAAAAAATATCATCAAGGCATTGGTAACCATGTCACTGTACACAGTAATGATAACATTATACATGTTGAAAAAGATATTTAAACAGACTTTTTATTATAAAAGAGTCTAACACGTGCTTTAAGAAAACAAAATCATGCATTTATGTCTTTGTTTTAAAGAATTAAATTTTTATCTTTAACAAAAGCTAAAGAATCAAATGGTCAGTATATTAGCCAATAACTAAGACCAATTTACATTAAAGGTATTGATGTAATGAAAGCACTTTAAGAGATATTAATTCATATTTCTTGATAGTTATTATACTTAAGGAAATTATTGAAATATATAAAAAATTAATGAGTTTCTTTATAACAGCCAGCATAAAACAAATTAAACTTTTCTGAAAATTAAAAATTAAAATTCTATAGTATTTGTTATTCTGCTTTTGATATTTTCCCAAAGGAAAGCAACAATGTTAATTTAAAAAAGCATATCAACCTCTGTATTCATTGTACCATTATTTACAAATGTCACAAGTTAGAAACAAACAAGTTAGAAACAACAAGTTAGAAATGTTCACTGACAAACTATTATATATCAGAGGATTTGGTATGTATGTATATGTATATAGATTGTTCTATACACATATAGAACATATATATATAAAAGGATTCTAGTCTACCATTTTCAAAAACATTGTCTAAGGGTATTAAGCTCAGTGTAACAAAATTCAGCTGAAGAAAGGCAATAGTACATTATCTTACTCATATGAGAGATATAGATAAACAAGATTATTAAATAAAACATAAATAAACTCTAAGATCAAGTTAACTATTATAACAAATGTACAAAGGACAATGACGTGTAGACAAGCTTTACAATTATTACATGAAAATTAGTTTTAAAACTTAAGTAGTAAAATTAATGAATAGACAGTATTAAGTTATAAGAAAACATATAATTCTGATGGGATATTATCTGAATGAAAAGTATCAACAGCAACAACAACAAAACAAACAAACAAAAAAAACAGTCTAATACTACCTAAGCACTTGCTAAAACTTTTTTCAATTTTTAAAAAACTCAGATTCTGACCTCAGTTATAGAGTCTACAGATCACCATTTAATTAGAAGATTATGGCTAATGTGTCATGCTTGATAAATTTCACTGTGTAAAAATACTTGTAGCTCCATAAGCGTAACAATCTGTAAACATAATGTGCCTATTTAATAACTCATACTAAAATTTCAGAAGTGATTAAAGATCTAAAATTTCTATGAATCCTTCCAGGCTCACATCAATGTGATAATATTTATGACTATATTAACAGAAGTATGTTAATCATGATATTTTTTATAATTATTTTTCATTTCATTCATACTTAACTATTTTAAAGGGACTACTCCTTGTTCTGTGCTCAGGAGTCACTCCTAATAGTAGTCAGAAACCTTACAGTGCTGAAATCTGGGCCTTCTAGATATAAAGCATGTACTTAGTCTACTGACCTATCACTGTTGGCCCAATCATTGTGAGTTTTGCTTCACACAAATGGACTCTAAGCTCCATAAAATTAAATAATCTTATTTATTCTCCACTGTATCCCTCAAGATTTATAGCACAGCACTTCACTGGGTATTTTTTGTGGATATTTAATTAATTCTATTTAATAAGTTAATAATGAATGTGTTTATGTTGAATTCATAGATTTGGAAGATGTCTGAATTAAATATTTTAATATTTAGGTAAGCCCATTTCTCCCATTAATTGGGCAGTAGGGTTTCTTGAAAATATTTGGGCTATTACTAAGTCTATAGGTTATTTAAAAAGTAACCAAAAGATTCAAGTCACTAGCTATGTATTCACACAATTTTATTCCCAATGAGAGTTTTTCTTGTTTATCATCTACAGAATAACTTGAAATTGGCATCCAAGTTAATGGATGATCTGTTTGGTTACTCTTTAATTCAAACAAAATTTATTTTACTAATACTATTCTATAGGTACTAGATAACTTACTGTGGAAAAAAATACACACAAATATGTAAGCTCCTACCAAACTATTATATAGCATTTAAATATATTAGAAACAATCAACTTGGTACAAGTGAATTTTATTCTTTTTTCTTTTTTTTTTTTTTTTGGGCCACACTCCTGGCTATGCACTCAGAAATTGCTCCTAGCTTGGGCACCATATGGGATACCAGGGGATTGAATTGCTATCTGTCCTAGGCTAGCGCGGGCAAGGCAGACAGATGCCTTACGCCTTGCGCCATGCTCCAGACCCTGCAAGTGAATTTTAATGTACAAACAATGTAAGAGACAATCAAAACAGGGGTGCCATACAATACTTTCTCAAATCATGTCATGTTATCTTTCTCATTCATTCTTGGAAATGAAACCTGACTTGTCATATTTTACAAAATTTTTCTGAAAGGATTTCTTTTAATTTTAAAGTATGTCTTTTTCATAAAATTTGCATGATTTCTCATAGTTATTATGCTTCAGAGAAAAGAGTGGTCTTAGCCTTTTGACTATGAATTGAGTTTAAATCTAAAGATGACAAGGTATTTCTAAAACTATATATTACTCATTAGTTCTATTTCATCTAATTTACTTCATACAAATGACATCCCAAAAATAAAGGTGTTCTCATAATTGCCATTCCCTAGCCTGCCCTTAAAAACAAAATAGTTTTCTCTAAATGTTCAAAGAACATTCCAGGAAGAGGCCTACCAATAACTTGCTGCTATGCTAGGCTCTGCACATATATTTGTTATTAATTCTTTTTAGGGGAAAGGGCACATCAGTGATGGTCAGAACTTCTTCTTTGCTCTGTGCTCAAGGATCACTCCTGGTAGGGCTCCGAGGACCTCATATGTGGTCCAGGGGATTGAACATGTGTATGCCATTTGCAAGGCAAGCACCTGCTATACTATTTCTCCAGTCTCTGTTATTAATTTACCACACAACATTTTGACTTGTTTCACTGTTCTCTTTCTGAAGGTAAGCTTAAATAATTCAGGAATAGAGAGGCAGAATTTGAACACAGTTTCTTTAACTTCAAAGATTGTATTTGCTTTACAATGTTATAGTATTCTCTGTATAATATCATGAATTGGGGGTAAAATGGAATTATTAGTAGTCATTACTAACATTTTCTTGAATAAAGAAATATTTTAGATATTATTTATGAAATGAACCTACTGATAGCTGCTCAGGACAATATCTCTTTCTATGAGTTCATGGTTCAGGAATTTTTTATTTTGGGGGGTGTTCATTTTATCATGACAATTTTCTAACATGGCAACTTTCTTGAAATGTAATTAATACTAACTATAACTCTGCAAGTTAATGATATCGAACAAACATTAAAGAACCCTTTGCATTTCAAAGTGTGATAAATGCAAAGATTCCTTGCATTTACATATGTGATACACACAATTAAAATCAATGACATAAAATACCTATGTAATAAAGCAACTGCTTTAGAAATGTGTGTGATAATTGCATATCAGCTGAATAATTCATTACTAAAATTATTGGTAATGAATGTTAATTTAGTACGATTATCTCATGTGTGTGAATATGCTGATGTACAATGATTTACAGTAAACTTTAAGGATGAACATTTTATTTTTAGACAATTGCATGTTCATTAAATATGAAAAAATGATGACAAAACAGGTTTCAGTGATGCATACAATTTGTAATGATAGAGTTTCTATCATAAATGGCTTTTAGGTCATATTAGCTATCGTCTATAAATCACACATAAATATGTGTGCTTGTAATATCCTGCAGAGCTGTCCAGCAGAGGGCTCCTTTGAAACAGAACATGAAAAATGATACTGATATTCACCATAGTACTTTTAATAAAATGTACTGAGACTTAACAAAGGTTTATTACAAGCAAGTCAATTGTTTTGATCCATTTTTCTAGAGACTATAATTTCACATATTTTATTTTGGTGGAGAATTTCATTAAATTTATCCTATAAAATGCAAAGTGATATAAAGTATATTTATGTAATGGAAATATAAAAATAATTGTTAATAAGTGTCCACACATTATGAAAATAGGTATATTTTAATTACATTTAAATAATAATAAATATGTTAGTAATGAGGAAGTATTTCCTTTTTCAAAGGAAACTATAGTAAAACTAAACTGTACAATCTTCCTCCAATTAAACAAATAAATCTGGGGCCGGAGAGATAGCATGGAGGTAAGGTGTTTGCCTTGCATGCAGAAGGTCGGTGGTTCAAATCCCAGCATCCCATATGGTCTCCTGAGCCTGCCAGGAGCAATTTCTGAGTGTAGAGCCAGGAGTAACCCCTGAGCACTGCTGGGTCATAGTGGTCCCTTCTCTAATCTAACTCCTAGCCCTCATTACAATTGCTTTTAAATATTATTACCATACTAGATTAAAAATAATAAGCTTTGGAATTCTGTAGATTATTTTCCATGTTAACAGATTTACATGTACTGATAAGATAATTTTCTATTTACATAGTGATTTCCCTTAATTATTTAGGATATAAGTTTATATTTTCTCAATGATAAAATGATACATTATGCATTATACATGAATGTGTCATGTATAAAAACAATAGTCATCAGGCTTCTCAAAATTTTTCATGTGATTTTACTTTGCAAAAGAAGAAAGAATTGATTATTTAAAGTAAATTAAAACTTTTCACTGGATACAATAATAGGTAGGGCATAAGAGAAGAAACCTAGAGTGGTTTTCAAGTTCTTACTCTGAGAGTTACACAGAATTTCCACGGTGTCATAAAAATTTAGCAAACTGACTCTTACTTCTCAGTCAACCTTCAAGTTCATACTTAGTGTCAATAAATGGTCCTTGTTGAGAAAATGTGAACCTCAGATCCCCAAAGAAGATAGTGACATTTATAAAACAAAAGGCATTTGATAACGAATTTTTAAAATAACAATCAAACCCTGTAATCACTAGAGTGGGATTAGTTCTGTTATGCAGACATAAAATATACAGTCTAGAATTAGGACTCATGCAGTTCTAGCACTGGCAGCAATTCCAACATCCGGCTCCATGACATGAAGAAAAAAAGACAGCCTTAACACAAACAAAAGCCACGATGTACAGTCCTACATTCATATAATTCTTAAAATGAAGAAGCTATATACATATATGTGTGGCTTTTTTTTATGAACAAAAGCAAAGCCAGACATTGGTATTTAAGCAGCACTAAGATACCAGAAGAAGTTCTGACCCACTTTTAATTAGTGATAGGTAACTGTGCAAAGCTGCAGAAGGCAGATGTGCAGATCATCTAAGGCAACAAATCCAAAATCATGTTGCTATAAGTATTATATCAAACATGGAAAAGCAATCAACAATACTATATCATTTGAGAAAATAGCACCACTCTAATGGAACCTGAAAAAACAACCCTATTCAAACATTGAATTTTACATGTGCATTTTAAATGTCATTATCCACCCCAAGCCCCCTTTTTGATCTTTTTTTTTGTATTTGTGAAAGGAGCTTTCATCTTTGACTATGTATGGGGGAGGTATTTAGAGCACCTCCCCTCCCTGTTTGAAACCCAGAGTCTGCCAGACTTTTGAAAAAGATACAGACTGTATCAAGACAGTTACATTGACCATTTAACCCCTCAGCTTGACCGGGTAGTACAGAGCCCCTGCTGTGATGTTTTGTTTGCACACATGCACAGATAAAGGCCACCACTCATCTCATTAAACAAGGAGGCATGTGGGAAAATTAATAATTTAATTTGCAGGGAGAAGATGGATGTGGAAATCAAATGTAAGTCTACAACCCTCCCTGAGCGCTCACCTTAGTGTCTCTGGGACACCAAAGCCATTTCTGCTGCCTGATTCCTGTCTCTGAAATCACATCAAAGTGTCAGCAAATTAGTGCTTTCAATCTGCTGGGCAAGGAAGGGTTTGTCTTGTCAAGGTTCACACCCTTGAGGAGGGAGAGTGGAGCAGAATTTATGCCTCACATATTTGAGAGTCTGGGTTCAATGAGAGAGAGGAGAGAAAGGGAGGAGAGAGAAAGAGAGAGAGAAGAGAAAGGAGAAAAGAGGAAAGGAGAGAGAGAGAAAGAGAGAGAAAGAGACAGATTAAAAATGTGGAAAGAAGAAGGCAGAAGATTGCTGGAATCTCGCCCAATCTTGACTTGGCTAGGACAGAAAGAGGTCTAGGATGGGAATAAATTTGAGATTGCATTTTGTGAGCACTGGCTCTGAGACACAGAAATGTTCTGTGATATCATCCACAAACCAGTCACGTATGATCTAACAGTTTTTCTACTCCTAAAATATATTTTGGTATTGGAGATGGAAGATTATAGTATAGCAGATAGGGTTATTGCTAAGCTTGCATCCTACCCAGGTTTAATTCTAAGCATACCATAATCCTTGGGCCATTGCCAAAAGGTCCCCAGCCCTGCTTAAATGGTCCAGGTACCCCCAGCACTGCAGTGTCTTAGTAGAATAACATCCTCAGACCTTTAAACTGAACTGTCAGACCAATTAGCCAAGAACCATCAGGGGATCTCCCTTGCCCTTTTGAGGACTGCTTAAGAGGCCCCCATGCTAATAATTTGGTCTTTTTACTTTAACACAAATAAAGAAAGGGGAGAGAAAGGCATATAAAGAGAAGAGAGAAGTCTGGAGTGAGAATCTGGGTCTGTTTCTTACCACGCACATTGAGATTCTGGCCCTCATCTACAACCCAAAGCACTTAAGAACAATGAAAGCAGTTCTTTCAGTTTACAATCCTGATAAATATCTCATTGATTGAAAAATCTGTGTGAAAAATTTGTGTGAGATTTTCAAAAATACATCTTTGTCTTCCTATTAAAATGCTGTAATTTTAATGACCGATGAGTAACAGTGGCAAAGCTTTCTCTGAATTAAATTAATGAAGCTCTCATCGTCTCATGAAGTTGACCAAATGAGTTTTAACTTTGCAAAGAATCCTTCATTCTCCCCTAAAGCTTTTAGTTCAGCCCTGAAAGGCATTTGCAACAGGAAAAACATTTTAATTTTGCAATTTTCTGCATAGAAAAATATAGAAAAGATAGTTGCAAGATATAGCAAGTCATCACTACAGGCAAACTTACACAAGTTACCTTTTGAGTTCCATGTTTTAAGTTTTTTTATAATAATATTTAAACACTGTGATTACAAACATTATTGTAGTTTGGTTTCAGTTTTTCATCACTCTTCAATACTTCAATATTCTTCATGTTTGTGCTCATATGCAGAGATTAGGGGACTCCTTTTTTTAAAAAATATTTTTATTGAGATTATTGTGAAAAAGATTAAGTCCATTTTGTGTTTAGCTTATTATACTTTGGGTCTCTTGATTCTATTGCTGTTGACTTTGGCTTGGATATTTAGATTTTTTTTCCAGAGGACTTGTACTAAAATGATGCTACAAAGAAGATTTTTCACAAATGACCCAAAAGTCAGCATGTCTTTCTCATATAAAAATGTTATCATTCAGCCATGGACAGTAGGATATATCCTTTAAGTGGTCTTTAAAAGATTAAAAATTAACAAGAAAACATCATTATAGCTGTCTCCTATTTTAATTAAAGCCAGATAACTAAGGATATGGTCAGGTATAGTGTAGAACTGAATAAAATGAATCTGTCTGTACACAAATGGGATCTTTGGACTTTGTCCCTAACCAGCAGAACTTGAACTTTCTAAAAATCAAAGAGAAAGAACAAGGTTGAAAGCATCTTCTTTAATGTGTAGTCAAAGACTACTCCACTGCGAAGCATGTAAGTTAGCTCATGAAATGGCTTATTGGTATCTGGGACCATCATGTACTTTACCAATTCTGAGTCATCTACCTCATTCTTATCTATAAAAAGTTGACAAATTTTATCCTCATATTGTAATATGGTCACAAATATTAGGAAATAACTTTTATGTTCCTAGAAAAACGTTTGTTCCCTCTTAAAAACTAAGCATTTGTAGTTTTTTCAGTATTTATCAAAGATAATGATTTTCAAGCATTTTACAATTTAGTTTTTTTTCTCCAAATGCCTCTAATTCTGATATTCTAATAAAATAGAAAAAAAGTACAAAAAAGTACAAAGGAGTTAGAATTTTCTATGTGAGAGCTGATTAATTTTAATAAATTAATTACATGATAAGAAAAGTGGCAAGTTATATGAATGAATGATGATCACATGGCCAGCAATTAAAGGAAGATTGTTTTCTTCAAGGGACCTAACCTGGTCTATTGCGTCACCTCTAACCACTTGTGATACCTTTCTGCATCGAGAATGTCTTCATGAAAGAAGAATTTCTTAATTCAAGAGACTAGATAAAATATTAGAAGAAGGGTGAGTTTCATGGTTTAATCTATAATGGATGTTAAAGTTCTATGTAAGCAACTTTGTAACTTATACTATCTCAATGAGTTTTATGTCAGCATTAATGTATATAGATTTAAATGAATAAATCCATGGATTTAAATAATTCTCTCTATAAATCTAAATGCAGATTTAAGAGTTATCACTGACTATATAATAGCTAACGTTTTAGCAAATAATATGTCCTAAAATTTTTGCTGAGTTACCTATCATGTAACATTCTATTCAGTCTCAAATATCCTATGGTGCAGCAATCAATCATCTTCAGTTATAGCTAAAGGCAGGGGTGGCGAACAAGTTCGACACAAAGAGCCAAAATTTTAAACTGTGAGAGTCAGAGAGCCACACCACGAAGTGACCTGCCAAAACAGACAAACACTCACACAAAAGCATATAATTTTAACAATAATCTATTAAACACATATTGCATTTTGCCATTTTGAGTGAGGGTCAAAATCCTGCAATGATGATGAGGGTGTGCTGCATCCTCCACGCTAAGAACTCATGGCAAGATGTGACCCAACATGTGCCACAGGAGTCCCGCGCTTGCTGGCCCATGCAGTTGTTTCCGAGGGATGGGAGACAGGATGACGAGCCTGCTCGGAGATCTCTCCTCAGAGGTCCCTCCTCAGAAGCAGCAGAACAAAATCCAAACTTGGCAAAGAGCCACAGTATATAAAAGAATGATAAGAGGCAAAGAGCCGCATTCATTTTAGCCGGAAGCCGCCTGCAGCTCGAGAGCCCCGTGTTTGCCACCCCTGGCTAAAGGCTTCTCAAGTTAGAGAGGTTAAAAATGGGCTCATGGTTACACATTAGCAAGTTGTAAACGGTAAGAATTGAACCCGTGTTTCAGCACTTCCTTACTGTCCTCTAGCAAGGTGCATCTCTCCTGGTAAATAATAGTCTCTCAAGAAGGCTGGGGCAGATTGCTACATATTATGAAATTAACTTGAGTCCATGACTATTTATTACTCAATACAAATTAGCTGTGAACTAGGACAAACAACCACACATTCAAAGATGTGATAGAGACTAATTTTACTGGTAACCAATTAGTTCAATTACTAATAAATTCTGAATTATCACCATTGCTATTCAATAATAAATAAACTAATGTACTGTACATTTTCCCCATTTTCTGTAATAGTCTCCACCACCAACCTAACTTCCAGAAAAAGCTTTTATTTACCTTTTTGTTCATGAATACATGCTTTCATAGAAGAATACTGATTTTCAAAGATTTCCTTATTTATTCAACAAATACATCTTTGGAACTTAGATATGCTAGACTCTACAGTGAGGACTGGGACAGAAATGAACAAAATACCCAAATCCTTTTCCTTGTAGAATTTATATCTCAACGGTTTGTTTTTGTCTTTCACACTCAAAGTTCTTGGTTCTTTTTCCTCAGACTCATTTTGGAAACAAATTCAAAATTCTACAAGCAGAGTCTTAGCACATTACTAAAGATATAAGCATCTAAATGCTGTCAAATGACTTTTCCACAGTCACAAGGACTGTCTCCTAAAGTGGACAATACCACCTCCTGTTGGAATTGCAAATGATGTGTGGAAGCAGATAAGTGCCTTTGGTAGCAAGAGTGCCGTAGGGAGCAAGTGCCCTTGGGAGGAGGAACTTTCTGTTCCCTTCCTTAAAGAAGGTAGTTTTGTGCCTAGCATTACTGGGGGAACTACAAGCCAAGCTTATCACTTTTTTTTTTTAAATCTTTTGTTTTTGTGATAGATTAAACAGTCCCTCAACTATGTGAGGCATAAATTCTGCTTAGCTACATTTCTGGTCATATTTGATTTTATTTTGGTCCTGCTTTCTAGCTTTCAACAATGAAACAGTTGTTTTTATATTGATCAGCAGTTTTTCTTTGTATTCCTAATGACTATTTCCATTGTACAAACACTCAAATTTATTTAAACTTTCCCCAGTTGGTGACAACTGATCTGTTACAGTTTGGACATATTACAAATAATAAGCTATTGTGGTTATTTTCATAAGTCATTTTATGAGCATTTCTTCATTCTCTTCAGTAAATATGAATTGAAATTTCTGGTGATATGGTAAGTAATTGTTTAACTTCCTAAATAACTGGTAAATTATCTCCTAGAATAAATGTACCATTTTTAATTTCCATAAAAATGTATGGTAGATCATCCCAGAAGAAAAGTGGCCCGGCTCCTCTACCAAGCTCCAAACGAAAATAATAGCTGCTGGTTCTTCCTGACCTGAGCTGGGCTGGGCTGGTCTGGGTTGCTACCTTTATGGCTTTGTCAGAAAAGGTGGGGACAGTCTCCTTTCTGCATGAACCACAGCCATTGCCAATATCCTACAGCTTCTGACAGAAAGTCCCAGTTATACAACTTAACCTTATCAAACTGGCTAGTCACCAAATATGTTTAAGATCTATAAACCCTGGACTGCCAGCTGACATCTCAAACATTTATAGTAGTGTCAGCCCAGTAGTATCACAGGAAATCTGATGGAAAAGTTACATAGAAATAGATCAAAGTAAGTCTAAACAGTAAAACAGAAGGCCCAACTACCACCAACCATAGCCCAGTACATCCTTTACACCAACTTTAGTAACACCATGGAAAGATATAACAATTATTTCAAATTGACCCTTGTAAGTCTAAGTTTTGGTTATTAAAATTGCCTTTGCATTGTAACAAACAACATGAAGTGAATATGTACCTGCAAGGGAACAGGCAATGGTGGGTGAGAAACTGGGGACACTGACAGGTGAAGGAAAGGTCACACAGGTCATAGAAATGGTGTTGGAAAGTTTAATGCCTGAAATGACTTTATTGTAAACAACTTGGTTAATCAGTGTTATAAGTATTTTTTAATCTAAAAAAAAAAAGGAGGTAGATTTTCAGGAGGGTTCTGAATGATAGTTTTAATGGAAAGAAGGCAATAAGCCAAAATGATTGAGAACTACTAGTGAAATTACGTTGTGCTAAAAAAAAATAGCAATAAAGGATGTTCTAAAAGGGCATAATAGGAAAACTATACTTTCTAGGTTGTAGAATTTATATTACCATGTTTGCAACACAGGAATGTGTTGGTTGTGTGCTTAATTCTTTTCTATTTAGATGCTCACAATTGGTTTGTACTCTTTGAGGGAAAGCCAGGGAGTCATGCATCAATCTCTTTGCTATTTGATATTTTTAAGACTCTATTTTGCCACAGTTGGGATGGCTGCTTTGCATTCAAGTAAAGAAGAATGCCATCTTCCCTAACACTGACTCTTTCTTACCTCTTAGGAGATTGTTTTTGTAAAAATAAAATGTTAGTATCTTTCAAGTTATCAAGTGCATTAGGAAATTACAACTATCTCTATGTTAGGTGACAGAAATGATAAATTCAGCTGGATAAAAAGCAGTCTTCTTCCTTATATTATACATATGACTTACCAAGATTTGTGCAAGGTCTATAAAAATCATGACTGTAAAAGTGTTATCCATCAATAAAGAAAAATAGAGCAGGTCAAAAAGCAGTCAAGGTAAGCCAAATTAAAGCCTCTGGCTTATTTTACTGCATAATGTCCTATAACTCAGTGATAAGGAAAAAAATCTGTAACTCACTGCAAATGTGACACTTTCAAACAAATAGCAAACCTCTCATGATAGAGTAGGACTTGATACAAATAAGACTTGATTTTTTAAAATTAAGGGCATTAAGAAGTTTGACCTATAATTTGGAATGGTACTTTATAACTGTATAAAATGAAAAATAATACTTTGGTTGTTTTAATTGTGTTTTGTTTTGTTTTAAGTCATACGCAACTGTTCTCAAAGATCATTTTTTAGCTCATCATTCAAGAATCACTCCCAGTGGGCTCAGAGAACTATATAGGGCACTGGGGGGTTGAAATCAGGTCAATCACATGAAAGGCAAGAACCTTTTCCTCTGCACTATCTCCTTAGATTTGAAGATAGCTCTCTGATTCTAATTCCAATAAATAAGCCTCTCATGTACAATCCATCCATCCTTACTTACCTCCTTCCCTTTTATGTGAATTGCTTAGTTCATCACTTCAACATCTCTGAACAGTGTTCTAAATCTCTGTCCCATTAATGCTCTCCTAAAATTCCCAGCTCTAAATAAATCAAACTATTTTGGATCTCCAAGCCTATATCTCTTGGCTGCAGATCACATAAGTTGACTCTGAATGCATAATTTTCTACTCTTCCAAAATATGTTAAGTATTCTCTTCTCTCTCAATATTTTTCCACCATATATCAACAAAGAGAACACTTGAACTCTACCAGAAATAATCCTACATAAAGGAATCTCCAATCTTCCTACAACTAGCCAATATGATCCTATATGCACTATTTCTTTAGGCTCTCTTATTGACATAATAAGTAGAATTTCTCTGGAGAAGGTAATTTCTTTCATAAGTTTATCAATCTCCAATTTCATTTTCTTTCCCCTCTGTTATCCTCATTCATTGCTCTTTACTTACATTTTTCTTAATGCTAAAATAGAGTGAAGCATAACAGATACTTTTATATATCTGTTGATATATCTGTTAGATATATATGTTGCCCTAAAAGAGCAACAAATCCAGGAATGCAAGTTCATTCCTTAGCACAAGTATAACTTAACTATTCTCAACAATTCTTCAATCTCTCCATGGTCCAGTGCCAGTTCACAGATATCGATAGATTAAAACCATTTGTCTACTACTTTGGAAATAATTGAAAGTCTGTAGAGCATTATGCAGGGTAGGTGCTGACCCACAGATGTAATAAATGTCTAAGACTCATAGTCTAACCCAGTGATTCTGATACTTGAATGTGTATCATCTTTCCATAGAAGGTATATTTGAAATAAACTGTCAATCCACAGCTTTTAATACAATGTGATCGAGATGGAGAATAAGAATTTGAATTTCTCTAGAAAGTTCTATGGGGATGCTGAAGCTACCAATCTAAAAACTATACATATATTTTCAATTACATATGTTTCTTTAAGTAGTACTATATTTTGTTATTTTATATAAATACAAAAGTTTAGAATTACAGGTGCTTCCAGTTTATCACCTGTTGGTAATTTAGCTATTTCAATATTTCTTACTTTTATTCCACTAAAATCATTCTCACTAATATTGAACACAGCCATCTTGATTAATCAAAGATACTTTCCAGGTCTGGCCATATTTGATTCTACATCATTAATTCTCTTAAAATACAATTTTGCTCTTGGCTTTTATAACAAATACCTCCTGGCTTTTTTGTACATCTTACTTACTTACATATCTTATCACAGGATTGGCATTACTCATAAATCATACCTTATTTATTTCCACATAATCCTTACACCTTACAACAGGAAGGAAGGCAGAGAGAGAATCTTCTTTTCAAGTCACTCCTCACTATATCATAACTTCTTTGATCCTTTTCAAGATCTTTTGAAATAATCTGATCTATGTTTAATTCAGCATTTTGGGGATAGAGAGGTTCAGAGTGTAAGGTGCATGCATGTCTTGCAAGTGGTCAACCCCAGTTTAGTACCAGGAGCCACAAGGTTTTATTGATAGCATTATTGGTTTTATTCCTAGAGGTGTTAAAGTTCTTCTTGGGTAGCCCAGCCCATAGCTCATAGCTACTCAAGCATTTCAGGGCCTGAGTAACATGACATCTTTTGGTACTGAATTGTTTGCCCAATTGGGCAAGAATCACTGTGAGTAGTACTTAATCGATGTTTGAGAGGCCACCTAATGAATAACTAAATAAATATCTATAATTACTTTCTTAACATCCATTCCCCTTCTTAAACTAAAAGGTATGTTACTATGTTTACTCATTTCTATTGAATATCTCAGTGATGGCATTTCAGAAATGATCAAAATAGGCTGCTTGAATTAAGGTATACTCGTATTATTTTCACTATTTCCCAGTAAGTCAATATCTAATAAATATATCTTATACCTTAGGGTATATTATTTCAAAAATAAGAAAAATGTGACTATTAATATAGATATTAAACTTTACTTCTCAACAAAGCATGTTACCTTGACATAGTTCAAGCTTGAACAAGAATAAAAAAGTGCACGTTTTGTTGCATATTCTTTTTTTTTTTTTTTTTTGAGTCACACCCAGCTGAGCTCAGAAGTTACTCCTGACTATGCCCAGAAATCGCTCCTGGCAGGCTCGGGGGACCATATGGGAAGCCAGTATTCTAACCAACATCCTTCTGCATGCAAGGCAAACACCCTACCATGCTATCTCTCCGGCCCCTTTGTTGCATATTCTACTTTTATTAAGGCTTATATTTAGTGATACAATATTTTTATTGAAAAACAATGAACAAGGAAGTTAATTATGTCACCATATTACTGGAGTAAAACTAATGATAGAGTATAAATTAAGTAAAATTAAATTAAATAATTGAAATCCAACCAAAAGCCTTCCACCCAAATAAACTTGGTTGGTAGAGTATTAATTCAAAATATCTTTACCGTCAATAAAGTTTTTTGTCCTTTCTGGTGTCTGCTTACTTCTTAGAAATTTTAATGGTAGACTTCTTTAGGCAACCTAACTTGATGAACAATTGATAGGCAGAACTCTGTCTTAATTTCTGAAATTTATGTTCTTTTCACAATCAATTATAAGAAGGAGAAAGCCAGGCACTATTTATTCATGATCATAGAACAAGATGTTTATTACAAATATATTACAAACTGGATTTTCACTCCACCACAGAACATAGTGCATATACATAATAAACCAAATCATGTGAACACTATAAATTCTCTTAATAGTAGAAAGAATTTTTGCTTATCCCACTAATATATAATAAAGATTCCAATTTATTTTCACCAATTTTAGGTGGGAACTTTCTAAACTCTCTATTAAATATTAGTCAAACTAATACTTTTATAAAAGGGATAAACAAATACATAATTCCTTGGATGTGTAAAAACAGGAAAATTTGAAAATTATTATATAAGAGACCTTAAGCAATGTCTCATTGCATATAGACATCTATTTTACATGCAGACAGTACTCTGATATACTTAGAATATAGCAATAAATAAATTTATTCTAGTCTCATGAAGCTTACAGTTTAATAAATGCTATATAATATACACATTTCTAATATACCTGAAAAATTTCATACCATTACCAGAATCTCCAGGGGTTTTATCAGTAACATAGTTACTATAATCAGGAGGACAGTTCTACCTTTTCTCTTTGATTCTACAACTTTACGTCTTTTAATTTTCTTTTTCCTTTTTTATGTCTTCATATCTTTTTCATGACTTACTTGTGAAATATTAGGCATTAGTCTACATTGTTTAAATGAGACACAACATTGCTGTCCTTACCTATTCCCGACAACAGACTTTTAAATTAGACTCAATTTAGTTGGCAAACCTCATATATACTATTTGATATTTCTCTATCAACTCTCAGATGAGGATCTCAAAATGTTATCATATAACACTTACAAAGAACTGACAATGTGTGAAATGTCATACAAAGCTGAGAATTAGTCTTGGCCGCTGCTCAGTAGGTTCACTAATGCAAACTTTAGTTCACCAAGGACACCAAAAACTGCCTGAATGAGCTATTAGGACAACTCTCAGAAAGTTCAACATGCAGTTTCAAGATCTGACAGTGGCATTAGTGCAAAAATACAGGGCAGGCTACAAAGCTTGCCTTGTTTTATGAAGCCTATAGAAAACTATCCTCAAAATTATATATATCACTTATAATAAATATATATTATAAATATAAATAGATAATAATAATGAATAATATTTATATATTGTAAATATATATGTGTCCTTGTTCAGTATCATTCACTTTTTTGGTCCATAATATCTAATTTCAATCTAATAATTTTTCTTAGCATTATATGATTTTTGAGTTTTTAACTCTCCCTCCCTCCCTCCCTTCCTCCCTCCCTTCCCCCCCTCCCTCCCTCCTTCCTTCCTTCCTTCCTTCCTTCCTTCCTTCCTTCCTTCCTTCCTTCCTTCCTTCCTTCCTTCCTTCCTTCCTTCCTTCCTTCCTTCCTTCCTTCCTTCCTTCCTTCCTTTTCCTTTGGTTTTTGGACCACACCCGGGGAAGCTCAGTGGTTTCTTCTGGCTATGCAGTCAGAAATCGCTCCTGGCTTGGGATGTCGGGATTGAACCGTGGTCTGTCCTAGGTCAGCTACATGCATGGCAAACACCCTTCCTCTGCACCATCACTCCAGTCCCAATTTTCTGGATGTTTAATGTATTCCTCAAGATGTGATGGAAACCTTTGTACATTTCTTCATTAAACATCTCATTAAGTAATGTACATTTTGAAACTTGGTTACATAGTGTTTAAGAAATTTTTTTGGTTTGTTTTTTGTTATTTTTTTTTTTTTTTTGGTTTTGGGGCCATACCTGGCGGTGCTCAGGGGTTACTCCTGGCTATCTGTTCAGAAATAGCTCCTGGCAGGCACGGGGGACTATATGGGACGCCGGGATTTGAACCAACCACCTTAGGTCCTGGATTGGCTGCTTGCAAGGCAAACATCGCTGTGCTATCTCTCCAGGCCCGTGTTTAAGAATTTAAGGTAACTAGTGGATCATTAAGAATGTTACTTAAACCTTTATAAAAATAATAGTTGACTATGTTTTTCTTGTCTAGTAATTAAATAACAAAACATGTAAATACAACATGGAGATATTTTTTAACCATACATTAGAAAGCTTCTGAATGCAACATGCTTCTATAGTTGAATGCATGGAATAGTCCTCTACACTTACTGTTTTTTTCTTCTTGGACTTGGAAACTGGGAAACTAAATTTTCTACTGGGAAAAATTTTGTAGCTCAGGAATTGATCATAAGGAAATTTTATGAATGAGGCTGGCTAAAGTAAGAATTGTAGTCACACATTTAGGCTGCCTCATATTTGCAAGAGAACTTGTTCTTATTTAAGAAAAGACAAACATGACAAGTTACAATCATGACAGATTCAAAACAAGTGTGGTGCAAAGTTTAGGACACATATTGACCATGTACAGAGAAGAATCCAGGGTCTCTTTGTGGTTTCAGTTTTGTCTAGAAGAACCACATGTAAAAGAGGGGAAAATGATTTGCCAATGTACTGCTTAAAACTCAATTTTAACAACAAAGTAATATAGCATGAAAACCTGCTTATTCGACAGCACTTGGCTGCATGGAAGACGGCTCACTGAGCTCCACTCATCTGACTTGTCACAATGACTGACACTTTCTAATATTGAGCTGGAAATAATATGGATATTTAATACTGCAGCATTTACATCAAATGGAAGCAAAGCACTATTGTTTATCAGCAATCTACTTCTTTTTTTTTTTTTTTTTTTTTTTTTTTTTGGTTTTTGGGCCACACCCGGCAGTGCTCAGGGGTTACTCCTGGCTGTCTGCTCAGAAATAGCTCCTGGCAGGCACGGGGGACCATATGGGACACCGGGATTCGAACCAACCACCTTTTGGTCCTGGATCGGCTGCTTGCAAGGCAAACGCCGCTGTGCTATCTCTCCGGGCCTGATGGCATGGATCTGTATAGACATAATTATTGTTGAATGATGAGCTCTGATTTTCACATTATGGCATAAACAAATCTGCAGAATATTCACAACGTTTCATCTTGTGTGATTTGAAAAACCTCATAAAGCCAAATTCTTAAGTATTTTTTATGCTTTCCACTTGAATTTTGACTAAAATTTACCTTTTAGATCTGTTATGCCACTCATGAATTTTTTACAGTATCCATCTGTGCTTTGCAATCTCTATTCTCCATGGTTCCACATTGTTTTGGCTAACTAACAGGCCCATATGTTGCCTTAATGTATTTCTGCACAATGTTTGTGCTTAAGAAAAACTACAGGGAAAAACCACAGGTCTAAATAAGCTATAAAGAGTATCCACATACAGTTAGACTGTCTTTACTGAGTCTGAAGACATTATGATTCTGCTGCGACAAGCAGCATTTGTCTTCATTTTGTCTGACTGTCCTCATGTGTTATTATTAGTGGCTGTCAGGCTGAGGCAGAAAAAAATAGCATCACTTGAGTAAGAAGTTGAATGCATAAATGCAATACTACACATGGTGGCTGAGGGTGAAGAGTCTGTTTGAAATGCTTAAATGCAAACACCAGGATGAGGAAATTTAAAAGTGAAAATCTTTGCTTGGCAATTGTGAGGGGAAAAAAACCCAACTTCCTTGTCTTTAAAGCAAAGTGAAGACTAATTATTGACAAAAATTTAGCAACCTCTGAATATCTTTGAAGACCATCTTTTCAGCATGTCAGCTTAGCTTTAATTGTAAGAAAACAAATATGTTGGAACATTTGCCTGCCCTTCGTTGTTTCAGATAATGTTGACAAATACCTTGCATTTTAAAGTTAAACTTTTGGTGTTCAAAAAAAAAATCTTGAAAGTCTATGCACACCACTTGCAAACCCCGAGTATATTTATCTTCTCAAATGAGATGCCATTTGGGGAGCCACTGCATGTTAGGGACCCCTCTTTGAATCTCTGCCACTAGATTTCTCCCCATTTCAGGAGTCAATTCATATTACTTCTTTTTATCATTAAAATAAAGCAATCCAGATTATCACAAGAACTGAAAATTGTGATACTCAGCTCCTTATCAGATAGAACAACTTTAATTACCCAGAAAGCAGATGATTTCCCTCTAAGAATAAATTTATCTTGATCTTCTTATTTTCTTATCTGAAAAGATTATTTTCTCCTTTAGTTTTCTTCATGGTAACTGAACAAGATATTTTCTTAAAAATGCTTTTACAGAAAAATCAACTTCAAATACAAGTAAATAAGAATGTTCCCTTTCTTTCAGCATCTCAAGAAGTCTCTTTCAAGTCTGCCTTCTGTAGCTATGGTTTTGACATAGAAAAGCATGTCTCTCTTAATCAAATATACAAATGTTTCTAGTGTATACAATAAAAATAGAGATTCATATTTTACTAACGCTTTGGAACTATTTTTTGGCCATTGCTATTATTCTTTTCTTAGTTTTTCTATAATGGGTCCTTAACTATTTCTGCATCTTAGCCCTGTTTTCTTTAATCTTCCTTTAGGCACAATGTATATACCAGTACTTAACTTTGATAAATCAGTCACATTGAAGTTTTCTTAAAGCGTTGGGAAGGGCGCAATTGTCTTCAGGTATCAGTTTTGTCAAAATCACCTATCAAGCACAGTAGAGTGTCTTATAATAACCACTGAAGCTGGTATGCATTAATATTTTGTAAGAATATGATTTATTCTTACAATTAGACTGTAAGTATCTTGTGGGTGAGAAACGTTTCTCTTATTCTTTGTAATCTTCAGTACCTGCCTATGGAAGGTCATGGTAAAATAATTAATAACAAATAAACAAAGGAGAGTTTATGCTGAGCTAACTGATTTGCATATAGTAGGACAAGCCTCTGGTAACATATTAAGAAACAGGCAAGAGTCTGCTGTCTAAAGTGATAAATGGACCCCCGTATAGAAGATCAATGATCGTGGAAATATTCAAATGAAAGTGTTTCAATTCCAAAAGGATTTTCCCTAAGCATTTCTTTCCCATCTGTGCCCTACTCCCCAAATATATGAAAATTAAAACCCGAGGACATCTTAAATAGAACATCTTGCAATTCTATTAACATATCCTCTTAAAAGTCATCAACAGAGAAATTCAAATATTTTTTACAAAAAGCAATGGAAGGGAGGGCCAGCAAGGAGTTCATGAAAATGCTTACAAAAATACTAGACTGCCTTGACTGCCCCTAAATTAAAATTTAATTTCAGTATCTCAGAAAATATTTCTGTAGAAATTCATTTGAGTAGATGTTAAACACTTCTCACTACCAAGAGCAGAGAAACTGGGGAGGATTCCTTGTCATCAATGATTATTCTTGATGGAAAATAGGCCTTTTTTTCTGAAACAGATATTCAAATGAAAAGATTTTAAGTCTCTGGCCCTTTTTCCTTGATTTCCCATAAACTCACTGCCTTCTTCATGTTTGTATGAGGAGGCCAGAGAGGTACTCCTGACAGATCCAAACCTTGCAGTGACTGAGGGGTGACGTGGTCTATACTCAGTGGTGCTGTAGGGACCATGTAGTGTAGGGAAAAAATCCAAACCTAGGGAATCTAGGACCTTGCTTATGCTCAGCATGTGCTCTATGGCTTGAGCCACAACCTCATACCCTAAACCTTATCCCCTAAAACCAGTGTTTAGTCAGCCCTTTCCTTAAAAGATTTAGAGTCACTGGGAAGCACATCAAAGACTTCATAGATTATGTGATGGGCAGAAGAAGAGGCAGTGAATGGGCAGATGCACCTGTTCGATATTAGTTCTAAGATTTTTAGATTGACTGCCTTGATTCCTCCTAAACACATATTTTGGTGTGCAATTAGAGAGGAAATTATGATAACACATCCTGTCTTACTTCTGATGCTTAATCTTTTGCTACCAAACTATTGATATCCTTATAAACTTGAACTATTAGTAGAATGCATACACAGCATATATACAACTTTTGAGAATCTAGAACTCTCAATAATAAGGGAATATGCTGAATATGAAGCAAACATTTTGTAAATATGTTTTTCACAATTACTTGATTTAAGTTCTGTGGTTACAAAATTCATGGTTGGGTTTCAGACATAGAATGTACACCATCCTTCCTTCATTAGTGCATATTTCCCACCACCATTGTCCCCAGTTTTCCTCCCACATTTGCCTCTGGGACAGATAGTTTATTTATCCCTCTTTCTCTTTTCTTTTTTGATACTGTGGTTTGCACTATTGCTATGAACAGGTACCTGGCCTATCACTTTATCCCCTTTCAGCCTTCAGTTTCTTGTCTAGAGTGATCATTTTCAAGTACCATTGAATGAGGTCTGGCCATTTTCAGGGCAAGCATTCTACCCACTATACTCTCCAGCTCCACCTTTAAATTTTCTTATATGTAGTAAAATTATATCAGCAAATACAACAGGAGAGTTGTTCCTGATGCTTTTTTTCACTATTCCTATATACTGTAGTCAATTTTTCTGGTAGAATATACTAACCAGTTTGCATTACTACTTATTAAAGCTGCCCTCAAAAGGCAGGAATATTTTAGAGTAAAGAGCATCATCCAGTTACTAGGGCTCCAGAAAGCCGATGTCATGGCTATTGTTACAACAATACTTTGAGAAAAGAGTTGGTGTATTTCTTCCCTAAGTAATATCGGACACAATTCTGAGCACATCAACCTTCAGATGCTTCCAGAAGGCACTGTATTTTGGATCTCCTTGCCCTTTTTCATACTGAGAAAGCAATCAATGTGGAAACAACACATTCACTATAAATACATACTGTGCCATGCAATATCAACGTGGTATTCTAGGGAATAAGAAAGTGTCATATCAGATGAGGCAGTTATTACTTTGCTGTTGGGCTTTAGAAGATGTGATTTGTTCATCCAATGTCAATACCAGGATGGTGAGCATTTCTATTACAACAGAGATTTGAATAGCTGCTGAGTCAAACTATTTTATAGATAAATGATTCTTTAAGATTTCCAAGAAATGCACATTTAATATTTCTATCTATGTTGCAATGCTCCATAGTCTTGGGTAAAATAGATTCAAACTCTATATTTTATTTATAAAAATCTATATCAAGTAACTTAAATAAAGTTCTGATGATGTCATTTTGAACATATATACTTGCCTCAAAATATGAAGTATAAGTGTTATGACATTTTCATAGAAGAATCATAATGAAATAAAAGTCATCTCGGAGAATAGTCACTCTTAATATTTTGGCAGTTAAGCTTTATCCTCCTCAAATAAATCTCACTGCTATAAATTGAATGTATTAAATAATAAAAAACAAATTAATTAGAAGGGGTAAGCTAAAGCTGGAGAGATATTCAAGTGAGAACAAATTATAGCATTCTAAAGTAGAGATATAATCCTAGTATGCTCAGGTGCTGTTTGAGATGCCAGAAATTGAACCCAGATTAGCCTGGTGCTAAGCAAGAGCCTTATCTGCTGTACTAAACTCTGACATCTTTTCTTACTTCTACAAAACAAGAAGCCTAATTCTAATGACGAAAAATAATATCAGAATCCAGAGAGATAGTACAAGTAAGTCACTTGAATGACTATGATGGATCTCTGGTACCACAGATAGTCCCCCAAATACCACCTTGAGTGATCTTCCAAAATCCCAAAACCTAAGAACATCACAAAATAAAACAAAAGGAATAATTAATTATTGATATCTAATTGAGGTACTGACATGTTAAGGCAAGAAAGATAAATTTATTTTTCTCTTTCTGCCTTGAATTTTTAAAGTCAGCAAGAAAAAAAAGTCAGAACATCAACAGTGTTTAACAAGCATCTCATCAGAGACATGTGGTTCATTGTGCCTTAACTACTAAAAATTTATATTTAAATCTAAAGTAATTTAGATTTAGATTTAGAAAACTTTCCTATGTTATTTTAATGTTTTATAAGAAAAAATAAAATGAAAATCCTTACCAGAAACATGTTATGAAAGTAGCATTAACAATGAAAATTCCAATAAAATTCTGGAGGCAGATAATATCTAAGAACATATTCTAGCCTCGTGCCCTGGCTCTATCTTAGATAAATTATTTCCCCCCTTTTTTATATCTCTAGGTAATAGGGTCCATGTTGTTCTTCAATACCTTGTTCTCACCTTCAATCAATTTTATTATCAAGGAATTTATCCTTTATGCTTAACCTGAAATCATACAGGCTGAAGCTTAATCTTCTGTAGTTTCCTTATCCATGAAGAGAATGTTGGTCCATAAGCACTTATTGTGTGCTTGATGTGTGCATATTGAGTTAAAAATATACAAAGAGGAGAAAGTTTGGCTGTAGAGATGCTCCTACATGACTGGAAACAATAAAATTCCTAGTAGCTTCAAAAATTTGGAAAGTGAAAAAAAAATCTGGTAAATCTGGTAAATCCAGAAAAGAGGATTAGATATAACATATAAAATATGCAATATAAAATATTAAAAATATAAAATATAAAATATGCAAGACATATTTTGGAGAAAAACAGTAGATAAATCCAGAAAAGAGGATTAGATATAACACCAAGCTATGCAAGACATATTTTGGAGAAAAACAGTAGATGACTAAAGGAAACAAATTAATAAAAAAAAACAACACAGTATTAATCGAGAAAAGATTTTTAGAAAGGGAAAAAAAGGATGTCATTGCATAGGATGCAAAAAATACATATGTGCTGCCAGATGAAAAAATAAAAGGTCTAAAGAGGTAAGATTTGATCAGAAATAGAACTTGTCAATTCAGAAATGACTATTTAGAGCAATTAGTCATTTTGAACAGAAATAGGTGAAAGTTGTACATAACCATAATGAAGACAAGAACAATTTGTATTATATACACATATAAATGACTCAATAGGTTACAGAGACTCAGGATATGATTAAATACACAATTTGTATGCATGCTTGTGATTTATGTGTAGGATTATAGACAAAGGTTAAAATATAGAAACAGATTAAATAAAAATGTTGAAAATAAGTATTTTAATTATCATTAAAATTTATATTAGCAATATCTAAAAATCTTCTTGAAGAGAAAATGCTTTGTAGTGAGTTTGAAATCTAAGAATTGGAACAATAAGAGATTTGAGAAAACAAAATATAAATTAAATATGATTAAATAACTGATCTGAATGGAGGGTAAATTCCAATTCAGGAACAAACAGGTTGAAAAAGGTCCAGTTCATACCAAATACTAACTAGACTTTATGTATAATAGTGTTCTCTCCTCTTTTGCATCATTTCTTATGTCCTATACTCATGAGCTCATGAGCTTATCAATGAAGCCAGACTTTACAATACTAGTAATTTAGACCTGATATGTATGAAATATACTTAATAAAGTTAAAAGAAAAAAAAATATCCTATATGACAAAAATTGTAAACTCTTTCTTGGAGTTTTCAAGAGAAAAGATGGAGTACTTTAAGCACAACTCTTTGCCTCTGTGTAGAGGTTATACATGAGAAACATGTAAAGGAAGGGCTGGCTAGATACTACTACAGTGGTTAGAAGGCATGCCTTCCATACAGCTAATACCCATCCAAGGTAGGGATCACATGGTCTCTTGAGAATTGCTTAGTGCAATCCTTGAGGCCTGTAAGTACTACTTGGGTGGCCCAGGTAATTTCCAGTACTACAGGACCTGAGTAGTGCAGCATGTTCTTGCCCTTGTATAGAATCAAACACCCAGTGATTGACGATTGCCAAGAAGGGCTCTTGTTTCCTAAGCACCACTTGGGGTAAAAAATATAAAAACAAGAAGAGGGAAAAAAAAACCTAGAGATACTGAAGAAATTAGTCTTCTCTATTTTGATTGTAAAATAGGTTAAAGCTGAAATTTGAGTGTTGAATAAAGAGCTAGTCTAGATTTTTAATAGAAAATTTTCAGTTTCACAAATACTAGTGTTTGGAGAAAGGGAAAAGAGAAGAGAATCATAGCATTCAAATTATTTCACCATGTCATTTTATGACATTTTATCTTTGACCCAAAGGCAAATATTTACTACCTTTATTGTTTAAAAGTTTCATTTCTGTAAATCAGTAATTTCTAAGAAGTAAACAATCTCTAGATCAAATAGTGTGGTCTGCCAGGCCCAGATTTATCTTCAATGGCCTTTACTGCCCTCTCCCCATACAAATATGCTCACCTAAGAAGGTAGCATACATAGATTTGCACTTGCTTCCAAAAAAATACTGGTTACCGATACTGATTAGATAACAATAATTAAATCCTCAGGAGAAAAAAAATTAATGAATCAAGAGACAAAAAAAAGGAATTCTTTCCATTAACTTTGATATATGCTTATTTTTTGCCATCACAGCTTTATTGCTATCCAGAATTAAACTGCCTGAAATGTTGCAACAATTAAGGACTAATCTATTTCACTAATTCTGGGGAAAATAAAGGTGAAGGAAAGAAGAGAAAGTACTCATCACAAAATATAAGCTGATTTATATTTATAGCTTAATAAAAAACTAAAGAGTCAAGGATTATAGGGGTATTTTAATAGTAATAATGGTAAGAAGACTGGACTTAATCCATAGTTTAATCCAGAAATAAGGGGAATTTTTACCAAAACCCTTAAGATCCTGTACCACCTCAGTCAAAAGAAGGAAGAGTAGAATTAAGATCAGACAGAAAGGGAACTGCATTTTTTACAGTCTGCAGTCTTTTGTGGGAAGATCAAGCATTTACATTTTTTAAATATCAATTGCCATAGCTGCCCCTGCCCATGAATAATCTCTTTGGGGGCATCTAGTCCTTCACCCAGAATTTCTAGGCACTCTGCTTACTTATACTAGCACTCCCTACACTGCCAGTTCTGAAACATTTCACTATAGTTCTTTCCATAATATTCTCAGTTTTTGATGCCCAGCAAGCTCAGAGAAGAAGAGCAAAAGGGCTCATGCTAGGCCTTTACATTCAAAGGTAGAAAAATCAATATCTATTTCCAAAAGCTAGATCTAAGGATGTTGGAGTTCCTAAATACTCCCAGTTACTCTGAAGCAAAGCAATTTTGATGGGAGAGTCACAAAACAGTCCTAAGTGGGGCCGTGCCCTCATGCAGCTTCTCAAGACCTGTGGCTTTGAAAAAGACAGAGAAATGGCTCCAGTGGCAAATGGAACTAAAAAAAAAAAATTCTTTGAATGTTCCCAGGGAATAATGAGGAGTACAAATTATTCCCAGGGAATAATGAGTATAGGAGCGAGGAAAGAGCAGCCATAACTTGTGCAAGAAAAAAACAACAACAAACAAAACAATTAACCCCAAAAATATCCCACAAGGAAGTGTCCTTGCAAATTAGGTTAGAAATTTAGGTGAAAAACAGGTGAAGTGATAGCAAAAGAAATATAATATGGTCATAGTAAATTTGTGGACTTTCATTCTTTCATTTAAAAATATTTTAATTACTGTAGTTTAAGGAAAGACAAAATCTTTTGTGCACTTTTAAATCCTCTGAATTTAACAAACTGAACTTTTAAAATCTGTATGTAAAAATAGATACATATATTTATGCATATAAAATAGCATTTTGATCATTATAAAATACTAGATTGAGAATTGAGGTCAAGGCTGTTATATTTCTGTATCCCTCATTCTTAGAACAAAATCTAGCATTTGGAAGCCTTTAATATTTATTAGTTTATTAGTAATATTACAGTTTACAACTGATTTCCAAAGACAATAATATGGCTTAATATTCATGGACCTATAATGCAGGTTTATTATCCCCATTACACAGATCAGAAAATATTCTCAAGTAACTAAGTGGCTTGCCTAAGGCAATGTGATCAATAAGAATTGGAACCATCATTTGAACTTAGATCTCCTTACTCTTTAAAGTGTATGAGTTCCTTAAATAGTATAATGGATAATTTAAACTAGTAAATTACATCAAAAAATTTTTGAATTAGCAATAAAAATATTCTATACCATTTGGACAATTCTTTAAAATTGGTTCAAAAGGAATGCTGCAAATAATACGGGGGAGTTACATAGCAGAAGTATAATATGTTATATATTTTGAAAAATATACATTATAGTTGAATTTATGGAGGGGGTTACTTAAATAAATTACAGTATATCAGAGTTATTATTTCATAGCTGTTAAAAACAGGTAAAAGATAAAGATAAAAGAAAAATTCTACAGAGTCAAAATCTTGAGGTTCCAAATTTCTTTGGCTACAGAAATTTAAGCTAAACAATATCTAATATCTAAAAAACAAAATGGAAAATAAGATGCAGGTATAACCAACCAAGCCTATGGTTGGTAGCTTTCCATAAAAGTAAAAAATAAACAGGGTAAGGATTTTTAGAAGATGGCCTCAGTGTCAAATGGATTTATTAAGGAAGTTTATTTGGGAGGGGTATTTTTGTTTGTTTGTTTTTGTAGTACAGATCATCAAACTGAGCTTAGAAGCAGAGTTTTATTGTTAAATCTAAGTGCTTGTAGATGGTTGGGAAGACATTTCAAACAGAAAATAGTAGTAGCAAAGGGATAAAATGAATATTTAATAAGTGGCAAGTAGGGGCCGGAGTGATAGCACAGTGGGTAGGTCATTTGCTTTGCACATGGCCAACCTGGGTCCAACATGAATTTTGATCCCCAGCATCCCATATGTTCCCCTGAGCTTGCCAGGAGCGATTTCTGAGTTAAGAGCCAGAAATAACCCCTAAGCAACACCAGGTATGGCCCACTTCCCACCTCACCCCCCCAAATTGAAGAGGCAAGTAAACTTTAACTGAACTTTATTTATTTATTTTGGTTTTGGGGTCACACCAGTGACATTTTTTAATTTTAATTGTTAAAAAACTTTTTTTGGGGGGAGAACCACCTGGCTTTTTTTCAGGGCTACTCCTGATTCTGTGCTCAGCAATCCTTCTTAATGATGTTTGGGGGACAAGATGTGGTGCCAGGAATTGAACTGAGTTCAGCCACACACAAAGAAAGTGCTTTACTTGCTTTACTATCTTTCCAGCCTTGGCAGGTAACTGATTTGAACAAACTGGAGAGGTTTAGACACAATGCAGTGAGCAATAAGAATAAAGAAGTATCTGTATATCAGCAACATTGATATTTTAACTGAGCCTTTTACTTTAACATTTTCATAATTGACCTGCATATTACAAAAATGTTCAACAGCAGACCTAACCTCTACCTACAAGCTGGCAGTTGTAATTGTCCAGCACTGCCCACTTAAAATAAGTTCAGGTACTGCAACTGTCTCCTTGAGGGCAAAGTTACCTGTGGCTTAGAATACTGAGGAGAGCTGAATGGAAAAATGAGTGAGTTCATTCAGTGTGAACTCCAGAATTAATTAATTTGTAACTCGGAACCCTAAGAATGAATGGTTCTAAGTTCTAGCCTCAACAGCATATCACTGAAATCAACACCACACCAGGTACAGTTGCCTTTTATTATTTATTTATTTATTTATTTATTTATTTATTTATTTATTTATTTATTTATTTATTTTATTTTTGGATCAGAAGGTAAGCTTGGACTCATCTTTGAGTGACCAAAAAGAAGATTGACTGTCTGCAAAAGTCTTGATTGTAATGAGGACGAATGGAGTCTTTTTTGCCTAAATGAGAATGCTAAAAACAATGAACTTAAGTTTAAGCTCAATGAGTTTTTAGGATAACAACTATATATAGACTATATTAAGTTAACCAACACCTGAAGTCTAAAAGAAATGAAACAATTTAAGATGTGGGTGTCAGTAATTTGAATTCAAGGAAAAGAAGCCTGAAATATTGTGACATACACAGAAAGGAGACACGGAGGCTAAACAAATAAAAGCACATCATTTAAAGTTTAAATAAACTCAATAAACCCCATCCAATCCGACCCTCTGAAAACTTTCACTGTCACTGCAATTTTCCTCTGAGTAGAAAAGCTGCATAAGCTTGGTCACATTTGGCAAATTTTAGTACCAGAGGAAGAATCCTCAAAGAGTTTCTTTTATTATTTTTAATTTCTTGGATGTATGCAGCTTCATGACACTAGACCAGAAAAGGATTAATGAAATAAGTTAATAAATATTTATAAATTTATATTATTTATGCAGTGATTATTGGAATAAAGGATCAGCTCTATTTGGGAATGCCAACCTTAGAGCCACACAGAGGGCAGTACAGCACCCTAGTCATTTGTAACTTGAAACGTTTTTCTCCTCAGCACATCAACGCCTTGCAAACTATTTAACATGCCCAATGTCTTAGCAATGATAACCTTTCTAGCTGTTTGCTAGGCTAGACTTTTTGATGAAATTTGAGTGTAGAGTAATAATGTGATGCCATTCTACAAGCTGTGAAATCTACGTACTGTAGAATTCAGTGAGGATAAAGTGTATTGGTTCTAAGAAAACTAGTGGAATCATAGTTTGCAGATAAATCTCAGTAAACTTTCTGTTCATTTTGAAATTAAATTGATGATCCAAATAAAGTCTGCTTCCACCCATTACAGAAAGATGGAGGTCAGGTAATATTCTATTGTATCATTTTATTTTCTCCCATTATTTTGCCAAAAAAATTAGAAAATATGATAAGTGGTTTTCCATTTATTTTTAAATGATGAAATGTAAACCTGACCATTAAAATTAAGATGAAAAACAACTCCACAATCTTATAAAACATGTATTTTAACAAATTTAGTAAAAAGTAATATTTCATAGAGGATCAGATATTTTTGTGTTTTTTTTTATAGCACAAAGCACACTAGAGTGAAAAAGCAATCATTCTGCTGTGATAAATTCCCATTATAAGCACTAAGATGTTCGATATTTATTGTTGCTCCTCTTACCAGCTACTTTAACACCATCTCAGAGTACTAAACAGGATTCCTCAACTTCCTTAACAATAAGCAGATAGTTCCTGTATACATATTTTTACTGTAAAAATTAACTATCTGTTTTTATAGTGTGAATCTTATTTCTATATAAATAGTTAAAGTAATGAAGGTATATAAAGCAAAAAGATAAAACGTATTATATCAGTGGGGAGAACCAGCAAAGGAGGAAAGATTTCTTGGTATACTCTGGCTGTTTGCTAGTTTGCCACTTTGTAAGCAATGTGTCCAATGACAAAGTTGTATTTCAGAAATATGACTGATCATTTTCTCTCAAAGATTTTCAACATCTTCTTCCTGAGTACTTCAACTCAAAATCCAATTTTTTGGTTGTTGTTCCATAAACTACTACATTTCCAACATGCAATTCCCATCTTGGCACTTTGCCTCTGAAATATATAAGGACAGAGTGGTCTTGTCCTCAGAATCTGTGTTCACGATTTTCCTTCAAAAAAGGAAAACAAGAATTTCCTATGGGATGGTGCCCAGAAAGCTGCTGGCACCCCACAAGGACTGCTATTAACAGTAATAAGAACATGAGCTACATTTATAATCAAAGAAAACATGACCAGATTCCTGTTCCGGTTTAATAAGATAATTGAAAATTACCTCATGCAAGGTGTTCAATGACCAATAAATGTTTGGATAGTGGCCAGTGGCCTCTGGATAGACAGGCATTTGAGTATGAAAGGATGTTTGGCTGTTTCCCAGAAAGAACAGATTTTTTTTAAAGAGGAGCCAGAGCTACTTTCTCCTTTTTCCATGGGTTTGGAACAAGAACAAGAAATGGGTTAGTACAAGGGTAAATCAGGGATGATACTTAACTATTTGGTCAGTAATAAAATATTCAACCTGAGATGTTTTTTCTGCCATACTGTAATCAAGGGAAAACTAATTGAAAAGAACCCAACTCTTGTAAGCAAATTTAAATGAATAGCTGTAAAGAAATAGAGAATGACTGATAATCAGTGAAGTTTCAATAACTGGATTTTATAGGGACTCTACTGATAAACCATGGGTAAATTTTGGTAAAGCAGACTAATCTCTAGTTTTTTCCCCTAACAAAAGTCATGCTTATTTATCTAACACTTTTAAAAATTGTAAGAGAACTGTGCTTCTGATCAAGAGAGTGGCCCACTGGACTACAGTGGAGGCATTGTGTATATTTGGTAATAGATACTTTGGGGTAGCATACTTTATAAAGGTCTAACATTGTACTATTAAAACACAGACAGTCATATAAACTAATGTCACTAGAAATTGAAATTTTAAAAAGAAAAATAAAATATTTTATAACTAGAAATTTTCTGTATGTGATTAATAAACAACTTGAGAGTAGTAGAATTGTACCAGTGGCACACTACACTAGAATTTTTTTTTGTATACTTACATATTAAACTTTTGCTAATGGGGTAATCTTTAACATTTAATTATTTTGCTATGCTAGACATCTTTTGGTACTTGGGATTTAGTTTTGATTTTCATTTTCATATAGTTACCGACACGAAGAGTTCGCCACGGGATAAATGGCATCCCATTGGTATGATTCATGACCCTGGGCCTAACAAAAGGTCAAGTCATGGTTCATCTGATCCAACGTCAACTTCCTTTTCATGGGCTAAGAAAGGTCATAATCTCAACCGTTTTAGGAGTCGCACCCATTTTAAATAGTTGGGAGACAGAAGGCAAACTAGTAAAATAAAAAAAAGAATAATGAAAGCTGCAAAACATAAGGGCACTGAGAGCTAAAAGTAATAAGTAGTAATACATATTAATTTGAAATTACATTGGATAATGACTATTAGACTGGAAATTACTAGCTTCACTTCTATTATATTATTGGTTATCAAATTTTCTAAATTAAAAATGATAAACCACCTGATTTGATATGAGCCCATTACAGATTAGAAAAAATTTACCTAAAGGTGCCACTCAAGTTGTTAAATTATATCTAAAGATCAGAATATATTCTTCCAAAGTAAATTATACACTAAATCAGGAGGAACAACTTAACATTTTGCCATTGAGTGACTTAATAACTACTACTACTAACTTTGGAAACCATTAAGTATCTAGCTAAGATGAAATTGGAAAAGATTACTTTCAGAGATGTTTGAGAGTCAGAGATGTTTGAGAGTCAGAAATCTGAACCAAGCTTTGACAATGACCATCTAAGTTTTAGGGAAAGTTATATAACACTGCCTCCAGCCTGGGACTCAGATAACTCAGTGGAGAGGGGGCAGCCATGTAAATAAATGCTCATAAACTGAAGAGCATCAATGAGGGTGGAAAACAGTTCAATTAGCAATGGCAAATAATGCGTAGCCAAGTTTAGAAGGAATGCAGCTTTATGCTCTTAATCTTCTGAGTCTCAGCAGGAGTGGAAACACTTCTATATAAATGAACAGGGCAATGATTAGACCCTTTGAACTATACTGTGTAGGGCAATTCCAGTGGGATCCTATGTTTATAGGCAAATTAGTAGCTTCAATGGTTTATTGTTAAGCTAACAAGTCATTAGAAAGGTCTGTCCTCCAAGCACAGTCTCCAAAGGTATTCCTAAATTGTGATTCAGTATCAGAGAAATGGTGCAGTTAGTTAAAACCAGTATACCTAGTGTCTCTGTTATGCCATCTTAGACTTGTCCACGGAAGGAAAAAATTAGGAATAACTTTTTGTCTGTTTATGGTGCAATGCTGTCTTTGTAGTTCTGAGTGCAGTCTGGAATTAAGTTACTTTACCATCTGATTGATTTGCCTTGATGAAGAAATACTAGGACTTACATGCTGTACAACCAGAGAAGGCATGAATGGAGGACTGAAAGAAACCAGCTAGCCTGAGATGAACCACTTCCCCTTCTACCACTTCTGCAGATCTAAAAAGCACACTCCTGTGTCTAGGACAACACAGACACTGAAGTCTGGCCCCTCCATGAACAAAAGATCCTTCACACTTTCAGTGGTTGCTAGCACAACAGGAGAAAAATTCTTTTGCCCTTGGTATTTTAACTTTGTTTTACTTTCTTCTCTCTTTCCCATTGACATTCTAATTTCTTTGCATATATATACTTAACATATGTTGCCCATTTTGCATAGTGAAGATTATACAGTGCTTTGCTTAATTTTAAGACAGATAACTAATAAAAGGTTGGTTATAAAATATTTGCATTAGTCTCTAATAAAATATATTCAAGGAGAGGGACTTATTTATGAATATCTTTATCAAGACACCAAGGGCATGTATTTAATTTAATGACAGTTTGCTTTTGGAAGAAAAAGCAAACTTTTCTGTCCTCGGTTAAAAGTTTGTTAAACTAGATAGACTACCAGCTCTAGCCTATTAGGACAAAATTTTTGTCAAGGGTGTGACTAATACAAAATAATGAAGGAGGTTCCTACCAAGTCAAATTCAAATAAAAATATTTATTTGTTCTGCCTATTTGTAGATAAACAAGTCCTTTTTGAAGGACTCTTTTCATAAGCAGCTCTCTGAAAAGAAATAGCTAGTATAAGACACCCTTAGTAATTATATGAGTTCAATGATATCCATTCATGAGAAATCTGATAAACAGTGATAGGATGGAAGAGGTAAATGGATTTTCAATACTCTAATCAAATCATCTGTGCTATCAAAAAGGGAGTCTGTGATGAATTTTACCATACTTCCTTAAATACCAGATGTTTAAAAGTGGGGTTTTCTAGGGGCTCTTCGTTTCTTTTTCAAGAAAAACATTTATCATACCAATAATAAAATGTGAACAATTCAGACCTGTCTAGAAGTTAAATTAGTAAAAACAATTATGAATCATTTCTGAGGAATATTCTATTGAGAAGACTTCATCTACTCAAACTAAGTGGTACACAAGTTAAAAACCAACTTTAAGCCTTAATTGGTTTTCATTTAATTTATGTTTATTACTTAATGCATAAAAGCATGAAATACTCCTAATTTATAAACTCACAAAATACTGTAAAAAGAGGAAGGATGAAGCCTCTTTCATTTATGATACCATCACTCTGCATCATAGGGGATTCAATGTCAACACTCACTTGGAGCAAAAATGGCCTCTTCCCATGTGAGGAACTTTCAAACATCTTATCATTGCTGCTGTTTTACCGAATACTGACACTGCAGGCAGGGTGCAACCAACAAAGATCACAGACTTAGAACACACAAATTGTGGGACAGGGAGCTGCAGCACCATACAGCCACTGTCAGCCATTCCCAGCAAAGTCAGCCAGCACTATGCAGAGGCATAAGGAAGCAAAGCCTTCCATGAAAAGTAACTAAACAGCAAGTGTTTGCAGAGATGCAAAAGCAAAAACAAATACCAGGATTCAGTAAACAGACTCCATGGACAGATGCAAACATTACAACATTGATGGGGACACTGAGCAATCTGAAACAGACAACACTGGAACCATAGCAGAAATGCTTCCTTATTCACCTGCCTTCTTTCAGGAAAGAGAAAGTGGACCTGTTTAGTATGTCCTATCTCCAATTTTACTGAATGGTAAAAATAAAAGTATTATATGTAATCTTCAATGCAGAGGATTCAGTCTCCTTTCTCCGATGTCACTAACTTGAGATTTCTATAATAGTCTTCTAGGGCAAGAAAGGTTGTATCTAGTTAATATTCAAGAATCTTATAGCCAATAGTATTACAATTCAGTCACAAATTTAAAAACGGCCATTTCACTGAGCATGAAAATAGTATTTGAAATCATGAAGACAAGTTAAGACTATATAAACAGCATTTTAAAATCACTGGTCTAAAAAGAGATATTTAGCTTTAAAATTAAAAAAAAATGGGGAAACTCAGTATCTAATACATAATTTTGTTTAACAAAGGTGATTCGTACTTGAATCCTAATAAATTTAGGGCCATGTTCTATGCTTCTGTCACCAAAGATTCTCTCCATAAGTCAAGAATGTAAAAGGATAATGCCTTAACATTAAATGAATTTTCCTTTTTTGAATCTAGAAAAAGAAGAATACATGGCAACGGTGAATCAGACAGAACTTTATACATCTATAGAGAAGTTTGTCCTTCTATCCAAAGGCAGTATAAACAACCAGGAGCAACACTGACTTGGTGGTAAAAAAGGAGGATTTTTTTAGCTAGAAATAAAAATATCTCCTGTTTTCCCTTGGCCTTTTTTTCCTATTTCCCAGGTCAGTACAAGGACAGAGAATCATAATTACTGCTATTTTATTAGCATTATCTTTATAACATTTGCATATGGATTCATGCTTTTTCTACTCAAACACTGGAGGTTAGTGCTTAATTAAATTGGTAGTGGGAGGATAATGGACTTTCAGGTTTTATCTTATAGTTCTTATTCGCCTGAAGAAAAACTTAACTGCTATGATAAAAATAAAAGAAAAAAAAAAAGAAAAAAAAGGACTCCAGACTGACCATTTGGTCACCCACCATTACTCATGAGCAACAATAACAGTTAATCCCTGAAGGATCATCTTCCAGTTTATACTGGAGGAAGTAGTATTGAGAGAAGTAGGGAGAAAAAAGATAAAATGAACAAAGATTAAAATGGTGTCACTGTCCATTTATGACCCTATAATTTTACCTAGTCATTTAATGAAGAGATTGAACTCAAACCCCATATAATGCCATACAAATGACCAAACCAACAAATAAATGGTATAGCTTTATGCAAGCTGCATGGTTTACATAAGCTATTTACCATTTTATCAGTGGTGGAATAATAGAAGCAGGTGTTCCTGCTGCTTTAAGCAGAATACATTCGCTAAACATTTTAGAAGTCTATCAGACTGTTATATCAGGGATGTATTGTATGAGTGCATTTTTCATAGGTCTATGTTATGAAAAAAATTGCAAGCTTTCTGCTAAGCATCAAAGACTGAGGCTCACATTTTGGTGCCTTTTTCATGCCTATTTACAAAAACAAACAAATAAGCTTTCCATTTGGAGAACTGCCTTTGCACGGATAAAATTTAGAAAACACCACAATTTTATTTTCCTGTAAGCGCAGCAACTTTCCTAAGTTTGGACTCAATTATTTCCCTTTAATGTTTCAAAGCTTTGTGGCTCTGAAAACATTTTTTTTTATCTAAAAGAGCCTACTGTAATTGTGAGGTAGTGCAATGACTGCTAAAAATGAAAACTGGAATTGAAGGTTTTATCTGGTGACTTCTTATTGTTCACAAATCTCTTCTGGGATTCTTCTTTGATCTAGAAATTCTAAAGCCCCAGCTAGTTACAAAGCTCAGCTCAACTATAATTGTGCTTATAAATGAGTCTCAGAAACTCTATGAGCCTGCTCCATTCCACAGATTGATATTTGGAGACACTTAGCCTCATACTATCCTTTGGAACTTGGTCAGTTATAGGAATAAGCTTTCGGTCACCTTTGTTAGTAAATAGTATTTCTCTGTTGTGGTGGACTCTTGTGGCTCTGGGTCAATGCTTAAAGTCTGAAAAGCCAGTCTGTAAGCACCCAAAAAGCTTACACCACTGAGAAAAGGTACAGTGGATAAACAGAGCAAATGACTATTTCAAAGTTAAATGGTAGACTACTAACCCTACCCTTTTTTGTTTGTTGGTATGTTTGTTTTTGGACTCAGAAATCACTCCTGGCTTGGGGGACCATATGGGACGCCAGGGGATTGAACCGTGTTCCGTCTGGGTCAGCCACATATGAGACAAATGCCCTACCGCTGCACCATTGCTCCAGACCCTGCTGATGTATTCTTTTAAAGAACATTTCCAGGAGTGCTTGAAGACCCAGGACCCACACCTAGAGTTTAATGTCTGCCATTGTTATCCCTTCAAATAGAAGGAAACATATGGTAGTGAGGATAAAATCTGGAGGTACACACTCGCAAATCACAAATGGGCCACATCTCCAGGCTTTCTCTCTTGACATTTAAACCTTCTCACTACCTAATCTGAAAGAACAGGAAAGGACTGTAACCATGGAGAATGAAAAATATATTTGAGTCCCACAAAAAGGACATGGGGTTATGCTGTAAGAGTACTCACAGTAGTGCAGAGCTGGCTGAGTGGAAATTGGAGTTTAGAGTGTGAGAAATTTTATACTCCTTCTGGTTAAAAAAGCACCCCTAGTCAGATCAAAAGGTTTTCCCTGCCTTTCCCTTTTAATTAATTAATTTAGTTAATTAGTTAGTTACACCTGACAATGCTCAGTGGTTATTTCTGGCTCTGCACTGATGAATCATTTCTGGCAGATTTGAGAGACACTATGGAATGCCATGTGCAAGGGAACTGCTCTACATGTTATACTATATCTCTGGCCCTGAATCCTATCTTTTATAAATGACCTTTTAGGTAATACAGTGTCAAAACATAAATACATATGGTATAGCTCTCTGAAGATAAATCAGGCATACACATTAAAAGCCACTCTGACTAGATAGACTGACTCAGCCTGACTCAGCTAAGCTCTCAGCAAAGGCCTTTCCAGATGAAAATTTGTTTATTGAGCTGTGCCTAGGTCCTTGGTGGTTTCTTTCAGGGAAGACAGCTGATTCTCTCAAATTTTAGTTTTTAATCCTTCTAATTTGAATGGGTTGCTTTTTGTGCCTACTTGAGATCCTTGAGGTTCTCTGCTATACATGTAGGGAATTGTATTCCACAAAGATACACTAGCTTCTCTGGAAGGAAAGGCCTTGAGACCAGGGTGCCAAGAAGCTGCATAAGACTTGTAGTAGTGTGATGGTACCAGTTGAAAAAAAAGCCCCTTTTCTTCTCATAACTACAGAATGAAGTGAATTGATATATTTTATATATCCAATGATTGAATATCTAGAGGTGCTTTATATACATATATAATCTCATTAATCTTCAAAACAGTAACCACCTCTCTCAGAGGATTCTATAAGACTTATTTATAATAATAAATGAAATATGCTCAAAAACAAAGCTGAGTCCATCCTGCTAGCTTTACAGCAGAGTTTTTCCCTACAACTCTTTCAGAAGATTAAAGAAAGGGTCACACCTCGTTATAACTTTCTCTATTTAAAAGAAAACTCAATTTCTTGGAAGTTAGCTGCTGTATGAAAAACTTTCTACAATTGCTATTTGGGGTCACTTTAAATGATGTTTAGATATGACCAGGCCAGTAGCACAAAACACCTATAGGAAGACTGGTAGATTTCCATCTTGCTCTCTGCAGTGTCACTGACCAGAAATATTTGTAGGTGGGAATTCATTGTTCTAATATATCAACATTTTGCAATGAAACTAACAAATAATGTAAAGTATATCATCAGACTGGTTGTCCTAGAGGGCTAAAGGTGTCAATGGTCATAGGATCAAAATAAAAAGGTTGGTGTGGTTTGATTATACACACACACACTCTACTTTGTTTCATCAACTTAAAAATGCTTCCAATTGCCACTGCCTACACTCAGACCTGAGCGTTCTCAAATATAATTAATCAATTCCTTAGTTATGCATTGATCTAACTCTGTTCTACATTCTTTCTATAGTCATTCACATTTTTATTAATTAGGTTCACTAATCTGTCTGGAAGGAAAATTTAACAATAAGACTATACCTCTGGACCAAACAGCAGTTTTAACCTTTACTTATCACTATAAGAATAAATGTCTAAAATAAAAACTCCGCTGGTGACAATTTTTGTTTTTCACTTTTCCTTCTATGGTCCTAGCAAGTCAGAACATGACTTGGATTTTCCACTGGGATAAGGTGTAAGCAAAATTTCCACACTTTGCCAAGAACACATATTCCTCAAGACAATTTCTTTTCTACTAATTCAGATAATTTCTGGAGTTTCTGGATACTTAGACTTGGGTATTTGCTAATCCATTTTAGTAACAATTTTGCATGATAAATTTTAAAAGGTAATTAAAAAAGTGCATTCTTTTAAAGTGCAAAAGATATTTTATTTTCAAAATTTTAGCAAATTAGTAGCAATTATTAGAAAGGTCAAATCTTGTATAAGAAAATAAATAATATTAGCTGACATATATTGTGCATTATGTTTCTGCTATAACACTTTTTTTTTCCTTTAGATTTTATAGGTTTGTTTTTCATGTTTCAGTTCAGAAAAGAAGGCTCAGATTATTGAAGCTACTTGTTTGAGATCCTGGTAGCTGATAATGTTCTAAATCTAAAACCAAATAGAATACTGGACCTAGAATAAACACTTTTAACTACAACGTTATATGGTCTCCTTTGATTACAATTTAGACTTAAGCATTCCTGACTGATGGGGACATGCCTCAAAGAGCTCTAGATACATTTCCCTTGTGGAAGCTTCAATGGTAAAGGCCTGTGCAACACAGTCCCTTGAGCACAGTCAGAAATCATCCTGGATCTATCTGAGTAGTATAAAATGTACCATCAACTGTGGCCCAAAATATACACACACGATGAAAAAAGAAGTCTGACTTAAGGATAATGAAGTTTTAAAAACTAAATAGGATCACTGTTTAGAAAAGGAAATGGCTTAAATATCATTTACAACAAATCAACAATTCAGGACATACATTGGCCAAGAGTTAGTAAATGTCTTATTTATATCTGTTCTGTCTTCTTTCCTATGGAGGTGTTTTCTATCCACAGGTGCTGACATTCAGAGCACTCCTGCTCTCTTACCAAGGGAGTAAGTGCTGAACAAGTCTGTTTGAAACGTCTATCTCTTTGAAAGTCTGATGGAGGCTTTTTCCTCATTCTCCTTGTTGCTCTTTAGAAAACAGTCTGCATACTTGTAGGGATGCCTGCTTTACCTTGTTCTCCTGGAAAAGCCAAGCACTCCATGTTCCTAAGGAAGAAGCAATCTCTTTGATCATGCTTCCTGCATGTCAGTCTCTTCAAGAACAATACACTTATTTGAAAAGTTCACTCTCACTAGGAAAAATTGAGTGTACAATAGAATTTGAAGGAAAGTCATTTGTTAGTTACCTTTCATAACAATGTTTCTGAAATCGGAAGTGACCTAATGATGCTTTCTTGAAAAAGATGACTATCCTTGACCAATCAAAACCTTCTAGCATTTCCCCTGGTTTGTATCAACCACCAACAATGTTTCATTTCCAATTCAAGTTAAGGCAGCTCCAAGTATATTGTTCTAATAAATAGTTTAAAAATTGTCAGTTAACTGTCACAGTGGGAAAATGCAAAAGGCTTATAATCACAACCTTTATTGTCACAATTAATTTTCAAATTATAATAAAATACAACCTCAGGAGCCCTTTAGAATTAAAAAATACTCTGTACTTACATGTGGAGTTTATGATCTTTAAATACTTTTTGGTGATTTAAAGCTAGTTCAATCTTTTAAATAGGGACAAACAACATATTCTTGTTATCTGGGAAAGACAACAAAGGCTGTAAAAATTCCATTTCCAAGAACTAGATGGGTTCTATTCATGAATTAAGTATTTAGAGATTTATACTTTCAGATGCATAAAATCACAAATCTTAGGAAAATATATCTGAGTTTATTTAAGGTCAGAATGCATTTCACTTAAAAAGAAAGTCAACAGCAACCTAGAAGTAGATTAATAAAATATTTCTAAGAGAAATCTCTTATAAAAGAATGCTAATAAATATAAATACCATTAACAACATATTATCAAGACAAAGTTAAAATAGTGTTGAGACCTGGAGAAGTAATTAGTGCTCAGAATATACAATGGGGGTTATTTTGATACCTTTTTTTTGGTAAGGAATATAATAATGGTTCAGTCTTGGGTAATTATATAGAAGAGTCACAATTCATTTACTTAATATGAACAAAGGTTTAGTAATTATCTCACCTATAGCAAAGGGGAGTTGAAAAACATTTTGACCAGGGTTCTGTACAAAGGTATTTGCTTCATTTAGCTTTCTTTAATATTATTAATCTTGGGGAAATTAGAACCTTCAATAGGCAGTGTTAATTACCATCCTTAAAACAACTGGATAATCAGGTAAGATATATTTTTTGACACATAACTGCCACTAGTACTCGATTCTACTTAATCATAACTCCCTAACTGGTTAGAGATAAAAAGATCACTTTCTTAAAATTTCTGGCATAGGCACACTGAAAATGCAATTGTAGTCTCAAATAAATCAGTTTGGATAAATTTAGTTAAATAAAGTCAAACAAAATTGACTCCTCTTTCCAACTGGATTGAATTCAATTAAATAACCAGAGGATCATGCGTTTACTTTTGATCTGACTAGAAAAAGATATTCTTAGAGTTGACATCAAAGACATCTGGTCAAGTGCCTACTTTCTTCTGTGTTTGTGCAATTGCTTAGAGTGTGATTATAAAAAGTAAAACTTAAGACAGATGCAGAATCAGACTTGGATTCTAGCTAATTCAATCTTGTAGTTAGAATGAACCATTCATGAACATTGGCTTTTCCACTCTCCAAGAGTAGACGTTAATACTTGTCTCCTCCATTACTTGGAAGAATATGAAAGTAGGCATTTGTGGCATACAAAGGAATACATATGTAAGGATTGTAACTAATTGCAACATAATAACCATTATTAATAATTTCATGCAAGATAATAATTAGAATAAAATTGCTATAATGTCATATATAAGTAGTAGGATGTTATAACATAAAAAGCTCTAGATTTGGATTAAAAAATCAAAGACCATTTTTCTGCTATACAGCTTGCTAACTGTGGCTCTTAGCAAACTCAGGTTCACTGAATTTCTGTTTCTCCTTATGAATAATGGGAATAATGATTTCTTCAACAATGAAGAAAGAATCAGGGCTGGAGAGGTGGTGCAAGCGGTAGGGCTTTGCTTTGCACACAGTAACCTAGGATGGACCGTGATTAGATTCCCCTGGCGTCCTATATGGTCTCCCAAGCCAGGAGTGATTTCTGAGCACATAGCCAGGAGTAACCCCTGAGTGTCACTGGGTGTGGTCCAAAAAGCAAGAAGAAGAAAAAAGAAGAAGAAGAAGAAGAAGAAGAAGAAGAAGAAGAAGAAGAAGAAGAAGAAGAAGAAGAAGAAGAAGAAGAAGAAGAAGAAGAAGAAGAAGAAGAAGAAGAAAGAAAGAAAGAAAGACAGAAAGAAGAAAGAAGAAAGAAAGAAAAAGAAAGAAAGAAAGAAAGAAAGAAAGAAAGAAAGAAAGAAAGAAAGAAAGAAAGAAAGAAAGAAAGAAAGAAAGAAAGAAAGAAAGAAAGAAAGAAAGAAAGAAAGAAAGAAGATAATGTCCATTTGAACTTGTTTTGTATGTGTCTTAGTGCTTATCAAATAAATTCAAATAAAGGTTGACCTTTCTGGAACTGTAACTCTTCTATGAGAAAAGTTGCAAAAGCGAATTCAATGGCAAGTTTGGTTCTACAAGAGTCATAAAATTTACATTTGTCTCTGAGATTTCAATATTACAACAGATTTTTAAAGACAAGAAATTCCTTATTATATATTATGTGAAGTTTTTCATGATGTGTGAATTTATATACTCTCCTCATACTGTGAAAATCTTCTGTAAAGCCATTTGGTATTTGGACTTATATCATATGACAGAATAAAAGTACAAACATGGTTACTATAGGATAATTGACAATGTAATATGCTTATATTTCATAAAATTTCTTTAAATAAAGAATTAGTACAAGCTGTGTCTGAACAGAGGCAGTTTTCATAGACATGTATTATATACATATACTTAATTTACACTGACTAAGTTGTAAACTGAGCTGGTATTTTTTCAGCCTCATAGAAGTTGAGATGAAATGATATTAGCATAAATGTTCTTAGAATTCCCTCTGTTTCTATGAATTTGTATTTTGAAATATTTTTAATGACTGATAAATTTGGTAGCACAAAGAAGAAATAGAATGACATAGAAACATTAGTTTTTTTTCAGTAGTGAAATTAAAACAGTTAGCCAGCTAAAACCATTCATAGAGGAGGCAAGAACTAATCCTGCAGATATATAAAATAGCCATACAAAATTGGAATGATCTAGGAACAAGAAATTCGTTCAAGTCTACAATCAAAATAAGATAATTAAGTATTTACTTCGAACTGAATCTCACAATCAAAAATTGGCCCTGTTTAGAACTACGAGAAGTAGAAACTGTAGTTTCACTATTGAACCAAGGGGGAATATTACCAAGAATTAGGAGGGAGAAACATTTAGGATAGAAGACCTGGCAGTTCAGTCTCCATCTATGTGTGTAGTGTTTAACACAGTTAGGTTCCCACTGAGCTGAGCCTCAGCCTTCATTACAGATAATACCACTGAGCATGCTAATCTAGGTTAAAAGGAATGTGCAAGCTAGTTCACTCAATAAAGTTCCTAGGTTTTTCCCTTTCCCTTTCTCACTCCGAATCCCCACAACAACCAGTGAACAAGTCCCTGCCAGAGGTTAATTAGATGCTTCCTGGACACCTGCAAGGGCATCTCAAACAAGACAAAGATATTCTGAAATAAAAGTCACCTAACCTATGAAGGCAATGCTGTGTTTTGCTTTTCACTGACTAAAAATGCAGACAAATTAACCTAAAAAGTCTCCAGTACCTAAATGGTCTTCAGTACTTGATTAATAGATTAAAATATAAATGAGAGAGTAAATAAAGGAGTAAATAAAAGCATCGATAAAACATGTACATTCAATGTCAAATGTGCAGATGACTAGGCCATTCTAGGCAGGTCATGCATTGAAAGAACAAGGTAAGCATCACTGGAAAGGTGTGACTGAATTGAATTTTAAAGGGCAGGATTGAAAATAAAATATGTATGTAGATGTGTATATACATATGTATGTATTTCTACATATACATATATTTACATCTGTATTTGCTACATTAACTGGCAATAACAGGTAATAACAAATTTTTCCAAGTGGCAATGCTTACAGATAATTTACTAAAAAATGCACTGCAAAATAGCAATGTAAATAGTATTATCATTGGATAGTTAATAGCTGCTTCTGGACAAATACCCTCAAATAGAAGTTATTAATTATGCTTCTAATATAGTCACCAATTGCCAAGTATGAATGATAATATTTGTTTTTCACTGTCACTGAGGCACTGATATAACTAATATTATTTTTAATTACTTGCTGATTACAAAATGCAAAACAATGATAACAACTTTTCATATGACCCTTCACAACTTCATTAAATTCTAAAGAAATGTCTCTAGTAGAAAAAACAACAGGACTTCAATTTCTTTTCAAGAGATCTCTGCTTTTTGCAATTCTCTTACTGTATAGCTGCTGATGCTATGTGTAACAATGTACTGAAAATTGTCAAAATCTAAGTGTAATTGTTAAACCTGTAAAATCTGATGTTTTTTTTTTTTTTTTTTTTTTTTTTTTTTTTTTTACTTTTGGCTAGTTTGTGGTCCCTGTATTGAGGAATGGCAATGTTTTCTTCCTATGCCCCCAATACAATTCACCTGTGTGCATATTTTAAGGACCAGATCAGCTTCGGAATATATTTTATGCATCTAGGTAACAATAAAGAACAATTTGCAAGGCAAATGCATTTATCAGTCTGATCTCTTGACCTAAGGTTTGGATGATGTTTGTTGAGAACTTTTAGTGTCAACACTGGCCTTTGGAGCTCTACTATATTCAAGCTTCAGGTTGTGTTATTTACTTTTCAGTAATAAAAATAGCCTTTTAATAATTAAAGGATGCATATAGAAAATGTGACAAATACCATGAGAGCAAGAAAAGAATGTAATTTAATGACAGGATTAGTATATATATATATATATATATATATATATATATATATATATATATATATATATATATATATATATATTAACTTCTAAGAGCCATTTAAGTGGCATAGACATATTAAGTTTTTTTAAATCTCCTACCCAAAGAATAGAAATCCAAAATAAATGCTTAAAAATCAGAATAATATGTTTGCTTTGTACATTAAGCTTTGCCAAACATTGTACTTTACATGAATTTTGGATATTGCAAAGAGATACAAAGTAACTGTGTTCTTCTAGGAAAAGAAATATATATACTGTGCCCCCTTAGTAAAACTGTTTTTAAATTCTAATAGAATTTCAAGGTTATTATCTAGTTCAGATCAACAGTAGGGGTCAGAGTTCATAGCAGCCAGAATTTACAAACCTCCAATGGGTTTTGATTGACAGCAATCAGCATCTCTTCAGCATCACTGAGGGAACAAAGTACAGGTCAAGACAGCGGGCGATTTCATCTGTCATTTTTAATTATCTAAATGATATTCACAGACAAAACCTTTCCCATCCATCAGGGCATCACATTACCATAGACAATGTTTGTTTAAAGAAGAGGCCATAAAATCAAACAATTATGAATGCAGACAAGCCTTGCTATTGACTGCATAAATAATCAAGCAAGAGTTCCAAAACTCTCTGCTAATGAATTGGTAGATGGCTGGCAGGAAGTGGCAAGTAATAATATAGACAACAGTCTAATGTTCTTATTGACTTTTACTAAAGCTTGACTACAGTCGCAAAGATTCAGAAATGACGTCAAGTGAGGTTTCCATAGGAGCGGTATTGATAGCAGTACACAGCTAAAATACAAGTAGTTAACTCTTGACCTGATGGTAGGCCCAGAGTTCCCCGGAGAGCATTGAAACGCTAGCAATATAATACATCATGAACTGAGCCAACAGCCACAGGCTTCCTGACAGCATTACCCTACAGGGAAGGGGCCCTTCTTTTGCCATTTATAACACAGTAATCTCTAATAATTCAGCTGCAATCCTGAAAATTAACTCAGTTTCAGTTGATTACATGAGTAAATAAAGTTTTCAACACTCTTTCCTTTATTATTATTTTGGACAAGTGGAAAATAGTCATATCCATGCGAGTAGCAACAGTTAGTGAAAATAGAGTTAGTGAAAATAGAAAGATCTTGAAGCCAAAGGCATTGAGCTTCAAAAATGGTAGCAATACTCTCACAGTATTTGCAAGAGTTGATGCATGATTGTAGATAATAACTATCCTCTGGCATATGCACAGAATAAATATGCCAGCCAAGGCAATGCAATGTTATATATTTCTTTATTTTTAAATAAAATCTTTATTGAAGCACCATGATTACAAGCATGATTGTAGGTGGGTTTCAGTAATAAACAGAACATTTCTGTTATTCACCAGAAACAGGGTGACTTTGGTTCAACAGATACATTTTAATGAGTCAAGGAAATAATCAATAAACAATGTCCCATAGTAAATAAAATCTTATTAATAAACTACTACGTGTTGAATGTTAGCCATTATTTTCCCATTTATTATTTAGGACATCTAAAATGTCATATGCAGTCTAAAATTATGAAAATATTTTTCAAAAAACTTTTAGAGAAAGGAAAATTTCTCAATATTATAAAAGAATATTTAAGGGAAATATTTTGCATGTATAAGAATAATTGCACCCAAGAAAATCTGATTTCTTATAGACATTCAGCAAATTACAGCACGTAGTGATAACCACGAAGTGGAGAGAACACATACTGTTGTTAACATCTAAGGTCCAGGTTTCAATTTTTGGGAAAACAAAAAGGATGTGAAATAAAATGAAAGGAAAAATATGGAGTGTAGTAAAACAAATTTAAATTGGCAGAAAAACAAAAGAAAAATTTTTTAAAAAGGACAACAATGTAATTTTTCTGTTCTAGTTTGACACTTTGCTAAGAACACACTAGCAACACAATTTCCTTTGTTAGCCAGTAAAAGTTCTATATCTTTGTGAATAAGGAAATAATATATACCTATTACAAACACAGAACCAATGTTCCATTAATTATATTACCCCCCCAATAACATTATATAATGGTAAATCATCATTCAATTCTGAATGCTAATACTTTCTTATTTTGGGGGGGTGGCCACACCCGGTAATGCTCATGGGCTACTCCTGGCTATGTGCTCAGAAATTGCTCCTGGCTTGGGGGACCATACGGGATGCCTAGAATCGAACCAGGATCCTCCTGAGTCAGCCACATGCAAGGCTGTTGTGTTATCTCTCTGGCCCCATACTTTTATTAACATTTATGTTAAAAATAATGTATTTTCAACAGCACAGGACACATTTAGATTATGTCTTCATCATTTACTATCTAACTGACCCTCGGCTGTTTTTCTCTTATCTTTAAAATGGGAATGCTAATAGCTATTTCACTGAGAGGTGGTGAATTTAGAGAACTCAGTTCCACAGATCAGTAAATAATTCCTTCATTTATCCTGTGGTTTGTGTTTGTTGGCACCAACAAACAAACATATTTGCCATCTGCACAGCAAAATCTATAGTTATTTTTATGGGAAGAAAAATAATTCTGCTTCATATTTCTTTACAAAGCAGATCATGAAAGAATTATCATTCATATAACCATAAATTAAGATAATCTTTCTATTAGTCAAATTTCTTACTAAATGCATGACCTTATAAGATTATTTAAGTCATGACTTATAAGTCATTTTTCGGGCTGGAAAGATAGTACAGCAGGTAAGGCACTTGTCTGACATGTACCCAAGCTGGGTTTGATCCTCAGCACACCAAAGCATTCCCCCAAGTCCATCAAGAGTGATCCCTGGCTGGGATAAATCCCTGAGTACAGATAGATGTGGCCCAAAAACAAACAACAAAAAATAATTTTAGTCATTATAATTTATTTTCTTTGAACTGAAAATGCTGACTCAATTTGAAAATAAGCATGAAGTAAATGTGTCTGTGCTACAAGGCATGGTGATGAGGTGGGTGGGAGATTGGGGACACTGGTGGAGAGGTCACACTGGTAGTGGGACTGCTGTTGGAATACTTAATGCCTGACATGACTGTATTATGAGCAACTTGGTAAATCATGGTGTTGTAATAAAAATTAAGTTTAAAAAGAAATGTTTATCTCAAATGAATCATTATAACCAACACAACCAATTTCTCATTCATTTGAAATTCTATTAGTCATTTTTAAATTGTGGGATGTTAGAGATAAAATACATTTGATAGTTTGATCCAAGACCTTTTGCTGCTATCAATATACCCAAAGGTGAACATTTCTCTGTAGCTCTGGAAAATCAAAGAAAAATAACATGGCTTCCTGTAGGATTAATTGCGAGGTTGTTACCATTGACCTCATATTGTGCTTTTTCTATATATGACCATAAAAACTTCAACACAATGATGAAAAGAATTCCCTCTCTATTACTGTCTTCCTCTCTGCCAATTCTTGCAACCAAAAGTTCAAGTGCCATTGGGATGGGAGAAAAATCTTAATACAAAGTTAATATTACTGAAAATATAGATCAACACCATTGACCTCTGTCTTCCTTATACTTACATACCTACAACTGTCTGTATTCTCTGATTACTTGCTTTGATATTGTTTCATATATCCATATCATTCCTTTTACTGTTACCTTGTGGACATTATACAGTTCAAGAATAAATGTGGTAGAGACTGAGAAATAATAAAAATGGTAGAGACTGAGAAAAATTATGAAAAAATTATAAGATACACACATAGAAAGGAAAACTATACCCTTTTAGGATCCCCTACAGTTTAAAATTAAATTGCTAATGATGAGGGGGATACAGCTAATTTAATTTCTAGGGAGTTTAGAAATAAAAATCAGTGACAAAATGAGAAAAATAATTAAGCAGGTGTCATCTTTCTATTTTTAGGATTCTAGATCTTAAAATTTCAACTTAACATACAGAGACAGACATACTTTCTCTACATTTTTGAGATGGAAAATAAGAGCATTTGTAAAATTCGAGATATTGTCCAGGAAAAGATTATAAAAATGGAAAGTGTTTGAGAGTCTAACATTCATCTTCCCTCATCTTTCCCATACTTGGTGCAGTATACCCAACAAATTGGCTATTAGACCTACCCTGCAACAGAGGCAGCCACAGCTGGATCAAATCTATAATGTAATAGGGGGATGAGGTGTCTTTGGATAAGGGCCAGCATTTTAATTCCCACTGAAAGAAATATTGCTGATAGAATTATTGACTGCTAAATTATTCTGAAGCAAGAACTGCACTCTTTTCTCTATCACTCTAATGTCTCTTGTGCTTCTCTCAGATTATTGGCTTTTGTAGGACAGTAGCCCTACAAAAACTCTTTCCACACTATTATTACCAGGAATCTTGTTTGTATCTTTGCACTGAAAAGGGCCAAAAATTGTTACCAAAATTCAGAAAGAATGCATGTTTTTTTGCTATAAAATTTAATATTTCAAGTAAAATACACTAAAACATAACAATTGCTTATGTTTATTACAGTAATGATTTTTAATGGACATCCTTTTAAATCTACCTTAGTTCAATTCTACCCATTTTTAATTTCCTGATACCCAGAATCTGTGAATACTTTTTTTTAAACATGAGGCATTCTAGATGACATCTGAAGAAAAATTCTTTCTATGGAATAACATCCGGCTGACAGATGACCATATGACACCCTTCAAACAGTACAATATGTCACTATCGGAACATGACTGCTGGGAAGTGTATATTCAAGGTAATATTTAATGTTCAAGTCAAAACATAATGGAATTATACCAGCACTTAGCATGAACACACATAAAGAAAGAAAACAACATGCCTCACTAAAAATGATTTGTGTGTGGTTTACCAAAAAAGAAAAAAAATGTATATTTTACATATGAAGTATAGCTAATCTGGTTTCAGTTCTAAAATAAAATATAAAACAATTATTAAAATCTTTTTTATTTCTTGTCTTGAGAAATAGTCCAGACAAATTTAGCCTATTAATGCTTCATCTTAATATTATACTTAAAATTTTTAATAAATTTACTCAATAAATTAATCAAATTGCAGCAACTGCTAACCACAACTCAAGTTCTACCAAATATGGAAGGCCCATTTTTAAATGAATTGAAAAGAATTGAAGTGTCCAACTCTATCTCTTTTCAGTTTAACATATAACGTAATTCCTATTTTAAAACTATACAATAACTGAAGGTCATTTAGGAAGTCCAATGAATTATCAAAAATACATCATCAGACCTATATTCTCTGTAATTAAGGTTGATACTACTGGTATCACAATGGTGCCTAAATAAATTTTTCTATAGTTTTCCATGCTATTTCCATATAAACATTTTGTTACTTATTTTTATGACAGTTTAACCAACTTGGTCACAATAGTGTTTGTCTTTGTTGTTTTGATGGCTAGGTACCCTCACTTCACCACCACCAAATGTCCAAGATCCTCTGCAATGTCCCAATGTCATATCCAATCCATCACTATACTTAACTCTACAAGGCATTCTTGTGTTACTTTAGGGTCAGTCGTTTGTTGATATTTCATACTGGCTAATACTTTGTTTTGTTTAAATGCCACTATGAGAGATATCATCTGACATCTGTACTTCTCCTCTAGCTAATTTAGATAGTTCCACCCAAACTGGAAAAGAATCCCTGCATTATTTCATTTTTCTTTAAGGCTACATAGTATTCCATTCTATTCTATTCTATATACTATAAATTTTTATCCAGTCCTGTCTTTGGACATTGTGTTGCTTCCATTTTTTTTTTGCTATTCTATTTATTGCTTCAATGAACAAAATTGTGTGAACACCATTTTTTACTGAATGCCTTGTGTTTTTGAAGTAGATGCCAAGATGCTGAGTCATACATAAACTCTATTCTTACTCTTTGGTAAATCTCCATATTGTTTTTCATAGAGGATGAACCAGGAAGCATTTCTAACATTGAAGAAAGGTGCTTTTTTTTTTACTACATCCCCACTAGTAGAGGTGGGTTCCTTCTTTTCTTAAATATTCCACTCTTTTAATGTGAGATGTTATTTCATTGTTGTTTTGATTTTACTTTCACAAATAAGTGATAACAAAGACTATCCCATATACTTGTCCACCCCTATATCCTTTATATAGAAGTTTTTTCTCCTATGTTTAAATAACAGTTTGTTTTTAATTTATTTGTAGCTTGACTTTCTATGTTTTATACATCCTCTTTATATAGCATATTGTGTGGACACCTTTTCTGCTCAAAAGAAGCCTCATATGATCCCATTGCAGATTTCTGCAAAGTCCCAAGCTCTGGTTATGATATTCTCTCCAATTGCTATTTCCTAAACCTTCTACCTTGTTTTTGTAGTTTTTTTGGTCTTTTCTGGTAATGCTCAGAGGTTACTTTTGGCCCTGAATTCAGAAATCACTCCTGGCAGAGTCCAGGGGACCAGGAAGGATGCCAGGGTTGAATCATTGCATGCAAGGTAAGTGCCTTATGTGTTGGATTATGTCTCCAGCTCCCAACTCACTACTTAGATTCAGAGATCACATACCTTGATGCAATTTCTATAGTTCTTAATATAGAATTCAAGCTTTTCAATATTAATTACTTTTTCATCTATAACTCTAGTTTTTCCCTTCATATATTTTTGTTTTACACATCTTTCTATTTAGAGTGGTTAGAAAAATCCGTAAGAGCAAATAAATACCACAACTACTTAATATCTTCAATTTCTTCTTTCAGGGTGCAGTACTCAAAACAGGAGTGATGCATCATTATTCTGTTGTTAAGATTTTGTGATATGGGACTTGCCATTACATCTAATATTCATTCTATGAAATGTATGAGGACCACCCTAGTTTGTTCCTTTCCAAAAATATCCCCTCCTATCTTGCCCTCTCTGCAGGACTTAGGAATAAGTACAAACAGACTTCACACCATTAAATGTGTACATTTGAATGTCTGAGCCTAATAGGGACAGGGAGCTGCTTTGGTGGTCTTCTGCACTGTATGTGATATCTTGGGGTATCTACTCCTGTTTACCATAAATTTATAATAGACAACAAGATAAATAGATACTATTAATTGAAAGCATTATAGAGCTTTTCCATACATAAACTTTGAATTTGGAATTGTGTCAGTTTGGTGTGGTTTAGAGGAAAAATATATTTTTATTTATTATCTAGACAGAGTGCTATCCTAAATTCCAACCTAAACTCCCAAATTTACTCTGTGAAGGCTTGTCTATATAAATCTATGTTGAAAATTAACATTATTCTTGTGATTGTAGATAGACTTTAATTCTGGGTCTGAAAACTGTTTAGAGCCTGTAGAGAAAAAAACAGTAGGTTGGGAAAATGCATTGTAGCAGAATGACCTGAATTCAATTTGTGGCCCCCATATGATCCTTCAAGCACCACCTGGAGTGATCACTGAGCTGAGAGCAAGAAATAAGTCCTAAATACCACCAGCTATGGCTCACAAACCAGAAGACAAATAGAAAAGTGTATAAATAAATATGAAACTGAGTTATAGAAAGTTAAGATTTAACCCACATTTCAAGGAACTAAAAGACATGTGCAACAGGTTTGAGCAACAGAAATCATCAACAAGCCACACCTAATGCTGGCAGAGTACAATTACAGATGACCTAGAAATGTCAGTAATGATGAGTACATATTTTCTTTGCTAGATTATCAAGTTGTAAATGAGAAACTGAAATATACAGCTTTGAGCAGCACATGAGTATGCCCACTATAATGTATAATGGGTTTCCATTAATGTCAATCACTGCTATGAATTAGCGTACAAATGATATGCATTTCCCTAACCATGTCTAAACTTTAGTAAGTGCCTTTATAACTTAACAGGAAAGTTATTATACTAAAAATATAAATAACACAATAATTGACATTTCCAAACATTCAATAAACTTAAATTCTAATTTATAAACACATTCTTAAAAGAAAATGCACAAAATATTCTTTTCTCTCCTTTATTTAGTTATCCAACTCAACTGATTTAAATAAAGACCAAATATTACATAAACAAACAGGATTTTTATTTGTTTTGGGACCACCTACAACAGTACTAACTCCTGGCTCTGCACTCTGGGATTAGCAAATTTATGGGGTGTTGTGGATCAAACTTGTGTTGGAAGTATGTAAAGGATGCACCCTGTCTGCTGTACTATAGCTCCAGTTATAAAATAGCAATTTTAATAAAATATAGCTTATAAGGTGGCTTCCAGTGCATACACTTGGCTCACTAGTCAATTCTGTTCAAAAGATGAATGAAATAACAATAAGATGTAGTTATCTTTTAGTTAAAGAAAAATTTTATGAATAAAGGAGATGAAAATGAATTGAGTAATGCTCCTTTCCAAAAAAGCAATTAGATGCAATGCAAAATTACTGAGAGGCAAAATATTTTAAGGACTTCCTTCACATAAAAGAGAAAAAACTGCTTCTATTAGATTTGCCAAAATACATTTTATGATAGAATATGTACTTAAGAACAAGTGGAGAACAGTTACACTAGCCTTATGGGGGGTAAAGGAGGGAGACATGGGATGCAAGCTGGGAACAGGGGTGAAGGTAAGACAATACTAGTCTTTCATCGTCACTATGTGCCTTAAATATTTCTGTGAAATAATTGTAATTCACTTTGACCACAATAAAAATAAAAAAAAGAACATATACATAAGAGTTTATTACTCTTCACTGCTTTAACTCATCATACCAGGACATTTGATCCTAATTTTCCTTGAGCACTATTACACTGATCAAAAAGTCTCAATAACATAGATGCTCCTGCATGTGCACATACTTTTCTGTGTACTTTCTCCTGCATCACCACCTTCTTCCAGTAATGGGCATTGAGAAGCAAGCCATTCTGGGTAGTTGAACAGTACAGAGAAGTCTAGATTAGTCCAGTGAAAATGATCTATCACCAAGCCAACATCATGCCTTTGACAGCTGTCTTGGAGGAACAGACACAGAGCTGTACCTCTGCCTGCTTATGCCATAGTAGCTGTGTCAATTTGAATGCTGACTCTGGCATAACCCAAGCAGATGCAGGATCCATATGTGCAACTCTATATAAGATTTCCAAAACATGGCATCTGTATGTCAGTTTTTCTTTTTTTGGCCCTATAGCTGAATGTCTGTTAGACCTGATTGTCTCTCTGTTGGGGGGCAGTCTGCCACCCTGTTATACTCACTGGTAATGCCAAGAATTCTATGTGCTGAAAAACAAGTTAAAGAATTGCCCTACTGTATTTACAGCACATCCAAAGTTGACCTGATTTAATAATTATTTTGGTGTTTGAGTTTATTAAGGGAAACAAAATTATGGTACTATTCTTTTATTCTTAAATTTAAGGAAGAAAAAACACTTCCTTGATTAGAAACATCAAGTGCATTATTTAATAAAGACTAATACACATGTTTCTCTGCACCAAAGTTTTCAATGTAGAAATTAGAAAGGAAAAAAATCCACTATGACAGATATGTTTTCATCAGTGTCCCAGGAATTCAGTGACAACCTTCCTACAGTAAGGGACAGCTGTATGACACAGGTACCCACCCTGAAAAAAAAAGGGTAGGGTATAATCCTCATCTTTTTCATGTTTCTTCATACGATGCTTGTCAATTGAATCACAATATGATTGCTTTTCTTTCAGGTGGAAGCAACAAAAATGGGGAAAATGCTACTTCCCAAATGTGGATCATCACAAAGTATGAATGCTGTGGTCTTTCTCCAGGGAAAAAGAAGAGCTTAATACTAAATTGACAATGACAGGGCCTCCTGCTCAGTTGTGCAAACTTTCCCAAAGCAAAGACCTATCTCTCTCCTCAGAGCAAATCTATTCCTGAGCATGGAATAAACAAAATCTCCATCTGGGTCTCAGCAAATAGTGAGGAAGAATGGGAAAGTTGTTTAGATATGAGGACCACCAAATAGATTAGTGGTTAATAGGAGTCAATGTAACACTTATATTTCTTTAAAAGACATCAAGCAAATGTATAATTTAAGCAAATATTTACTGTGATATTATAGTTAAACACTTTTAATATTTAGGTGATTCATTAAGGTGAGTGATGGTAATCTTAAATCAAAATGACTATGTCAAAGGAAATTCAAAAATAACATGCATATTTTTAAAAAAATGAAACAAAATGCACAGGCTAGAGATTTTGTCTTTCATATGCCAAGGTGAATTTTCTGATTTTATAAAAAACTAAATTTTTATTTTAGACTATTTTTAAACACTGCTTAAAATCACCCTAACTCATAAAGCAGAAAATAACATATATTATTTTAAACTGATACTTTATACAACATAAAAATCTCACTCATCACTATTTTATATAAATGAATGAAAAATAACAAAGGCAAACATAGTCACATATTCCTCCAGTGATAGCATATGTATCCCAAAGTTTATTTTTTCTTTATTTTTTAATACTCTAGAGAACAGCTGGCATGTATTTTATTTCTAACATTGTATTCTGCCAGCATGGTTTATGTAAATATAGCAAAATATTAAAATATCTAGGGAAAAAGAAGCCAAGGGTTAAGTTTTTCAAGCTTTGAAAAACCCAAGAATAAAGATCATTCCTGGGTGTTTCAAAAGTGTAGTAGAGTTGACCAGCCCCCAGAAAGTTGGAGTACCTCCATCCTTTTTAGCAATTTTCCTAAATACAATCATGTAGTGCCTTAGAAAGAACTGTCTTGTCTTTTAAAAAGGTTTTTCTCAGGCACAGCTAATCAATACTGTGAAAAAACAATTAAAGATATTCATAATTGGAACCAAACCAAATATAAGTACTAAGAAAACTGAAGAGAAAATGACATTCTGACGGGACTGTTTTCATTAATGACCTCTTGACTGAGAAGGACATTCGTGAATAGGCACACAACACCTGAACAGAACACCTACTGCATTAACCCTACTAAGAACCTAGCATGTCCCCATGATAACAATTTACCTTGGAATTTTTTTCTATAACTGACTTCTAAAAGCCACAAAAATATAGAGGCAATTAAAGACCAATCTGTTAGATGTTACATTCATTGTCTATACAAATTCAAATCATTTTACAAATGAATGGAGCAGCATCTATGAGTACATTTCAGAAGGCACAAAGGCAAGCCAGATATGATTCTTCAAGCTCTCTTCTATTTTGCTATTAATTGTAGGAGTCTCACACCATGCATGGCAACATTTTGAAATTTTAATTTTTGTTTAGAAATGCTTAAGGGTAAACTGATGTATACACAAATGACAGACTTTTTAAATATTTAAAGTGATACAAAGACCCCAAAACAATATTCCATTTTTCAAATTTTACTCAATTCTAAGTATAATCATTGGCATTTATATCTTGTCTTCAGACCCGAACCTGCCATTCCAGATTCGAAGACAAATGAGAGAAAGAACATCGAAGTACCACCCCCCCCACCAAAGTTATATTTAATGTGTCTTAGAAAAGCACACTGTCTACGCATACATATTTCATGTCAACAGTGGGGTCTGTACTTTTCGTGCTCCAGGTAAAGTGGTTTACCTTTAAGAGGAAGCTTAACTTATCACTTCTTGCTAAGATGCTTAATAATGCCCAAAATAATAAGCCTGAATCTTAGTGGGAAAACCTGTCCCTTTGACCCAATTTTCAATTTTCAATAATCCAAAAGAATCTTTAAGGATTGAGAAAACACAATCTAATAATTCAGAGACTGATGGAAATAAATAATATAATCTCCTTTTGGATTAATGTGATCAGTTAAAGATCTCGAGGTTAATGCAGATGTCAGTAGGAAAATAAAACCTGGATTTCTTTTTTTTAACTAAATGGATTTTAAACAGTTCTGTTCAGCCAGTGTGACTAAAGAAGAAAATTCTGCATGTAGAAACAAGAGTGTCCTCCACCACACAGTCTCATGTCAGGCATGACACTCTAGGGGGAAGATTACTTTGTGCGTTTTAAAGCTTCTTAACTTTCTCTGAAAATCAGGCAAAGCTCTCTAAACAGAGATGTATGGAGTTCTCTGAGACACAGTTTTTGTTGATGTATCCCAAAATGGTCCTCCTCCCCCTTTCTCAGCCCCTGCAGGCTGCCTGCCCCAAGTCTCCATTTCTGTTAATGACCTATTGCTTCTGTCTGATTCAGTACAGCCCACTGGCTATGGAAATGGCAAGTCTCAGCAGGAGACAACAAAATGGTCAGCAAACAGGGCTGAACCATGTTATTTTCCTCAAATACGTTCCTAGCAATGAAATGACAAGCTTTAAAATGTTGTCTTCTGCTCAAGGCAAATATTTCTTTATTAAACCAAAGTGCATATCCTCTAGTTTCCATTCAAAACAAAACTTAGAATATGTCACTTGAAGAACTTCAAATTGTTAGAATAATACCTAATATTTCCCTTATAATTGCTTTCTATTCCTCATTTCCACTTCAGGGTTCCAATCTCCACTGTGCCAGTAACAGCTGTGAGTCCTTCAGCAAGCCACTTTACTATTCTGAACTTCAGTTGCTTCATATTTAGGATGAAAATAGTGACAGCACACAAGTCATAAGATGGGTCAGGGTACCAGCTCAGATTAAGCATAGATAAAGCTCATTCAATGTGCTTGAAAATATAGTAAATCTAAGTAAAGTTCTGCTAGTATATATAATTGGTACCCCAACCTTCTGAAATGTTGTGTATTAAAAATATGCTTCTAAGGAATCAAGATCAAAGTACTTTCTGCTTAGCAACACAGATTCAAACTTTCAATTTTGCAAAATTCACAAGTGACCTTGCTCTCTTACATTATTCTTAGCAGAACAAGCCTTCTCTACCGTTTCTATCCATTCTGAAATGGAATCCTTCAGATACAAAAGCAATCTATAACTTAGAGTGAAGATACAATATGAAACAATAACCGAGATATCCTGCCAATTTCAGTGTAGGACGTGTCTTGAGAAGGGATTGTTCTTTTACAGCCTGAAATTTGTCCCCACTAAAAACAACCCAACAATATCACAATCTCCAAGTAAATCAGGTTAAGTAGCAAGTAACCAGTTATCAATAAATCACAATATATTCTCCAAACTGATGAATAAGCCTTCTAGTACTGAGAATAGATTCATTGACAGCAATTGAATTCATTGCAAATACATATGCATAAGTATTTAAATGTAATATATACTAATATATGACATGTAAAATGACTTTTATAAATAACTATAAAATAGCTTATTGGTGATCCAGTGAAACTAATCTTTCAGCAGAGATAATTGGTAATAACTGAAAAAATATTTTGGCATTTCTTTATATTTAGAAAGACCTAATAGTGTCTTACAGAAGATTAAATGCTGTCTAAATTCTTGATTGGGCTTTTACATTCAGTCCACCTAAATGTGATCTCAAGAGTTGATCTTACTATGCATTATTAAATAGTTACTGAGTTTTATCTTCTATGTGACTACAATTCTAAAAGTATAATTTAAAATGTCATTGAACTATCCTTATGGATTAAAGATGCAATTAAAATAGCCAGTGATATTATCAACTTCCTTTGTATATGTATAGCATTTACAGACCTCCCACTTACCAAAAAAATCAAATTTCTGTTTCTTAGGTCATTTCTACCTTGGTCTAATCTTTACAGCAGACTAAATTTCTGAAAACATTGTATTGCCTTAACATGAGGTAAGAGAAGAGATACTTTTTCAGAATGCTTTTCTAATGGCCTCAAGAATTTCCAGCATTGTATATGTGTGTTTGCATATTTGAACATGGGCCTGCTTTTGTCTTTATTAAGAATTTTGTAGTTCTAAGATGTTCAAAGGTGTCTGCAGTCAGTTGGGGAAACAAAGCATATTAGGTACAGGTCTTCCCAAGTGCCCCAATTTGCCTCAACTACCCTCACCCCTCTATCAGAAGCTCATGGAGTTCTAAAGAATAGGGAGGGTCTGGAGATTCAGATGAGAATATAGTCTTGAGTTTTACTAATTGAGTTTTGGGAAATCTGTTGCTGTGACAGTCCTTTGTGCCATTCCCATCTGGAGTTGGCAATAAGATTACTTACTATCACAAGAAATATTTAAAAGTCATCAAGAAATTATTCACAGTCATATGTCATACACAATTTTCAACACTTCTATGACCTCAGTAAGTGTTTCAAATAGAAAAGGGAAGCTGAAGAGATCTCAATGGGCTGAGCACACGCATAATATGGAGGAGGCCTGGGTACACACCTTATTACCCTATGGTCCTCCAGCAACATAGGAAGTGACTCATAAACATGGAACTAGGACTAGTTCCCAAGCATTGCTGTGTAACCATCAAAGTCCCCCAACATTAATAACCAAAATAATTAAACTAGAAAATACCATTTTCTTTCTTTTCCACTTTGATCTCCAATCCAGTTACCTCAGTGCCATGAGAGAAAATTAGAGCTATAGTCCCATATAACTTATAAAGAGTTTTTAAATTAGCATTGCCCACTTCAAAACTTCTAACTAAGGAGATAGTCCTGGTTTACTTTCCTTGTCCCATCTCTTCCATTTCTGATTTAGCTAAGACAAAGTGCCTGGCTTGTGAAATAGAAACCTCAAAATATGTCCACAGAACTCTCCACAAACATCATTCTTTAAAGGGTGTGATTGTAGTGTGTGAACTGAGGAAGTAAAGTTGCAGCCCCAGGAAACACTGGTTGATTAGTTTCAAGATGGGTAATTTGTTCCTTCCAGTGCTATGGGAATACACCTGCCAAAGTTAACCTTAGTTTCATGCTATGTATGTATAGTAGTTCATCTTACTGGAAGTTGAAGAAATTCTACCATCTCCATTTGAGGTTGGGGAAATGCAGTTTTAGATTTAAATTAACTGCCCAGGTCTATGTCAAAATAGAAATTCAAATCCATATAAAACTGATGGAAAAAAAAAGCCACAAGTCATGTGACACTAAGCGAAATCAGTCTGTTTTGTTATTTGTCTTCACTCTAGGCAGGGAATGCTGACAGGAAGGCCCATGACTCATCCTTGTATCTCAGTATTTTCTCCAGTCTCTGATGCAAATTAGGCACTCAGTGCAAATTTACTGAATTGAAACTTAGTATTTTTAGATTTGTCTTAATTTCCTAGATCCTGGCTACCAGAAATAATCCCTTTCGTGACTAGAAAGCAGCGTTTACTGTGAGCATTAGTTTCAATCTCATGTCCCAAACCTATGGCTTTCCTCCACAGTAATACCCCTGTCCTCACCCTCATAGATTGTGAATGATGATAGATACCATCTAACTTTCCAATTCAAGTTATGAGTAAAGTACACAGAAAGCAAAAGCAAATGTGCCTGAGCCCTACACACACATCTTATCAGAAATGTTGCCCTGGTGAAGGGGGGTGTTCTTCATATGACTAAAACCCAACTACAATTGTGTCTGTAATCAAGGTGCTTAAATATATTATGTAAAAAAAAGTCTTCCTAGGAAGTCCCTTCTGCTCTTGATGGAGGGAGGATCCTTTGTGACATGGCAATGTATAGGTTTTGTGCAAATGTATGAAGAGAACCAATCATGTACTTCAGTGTCTCCTCAAAGTAATTTTCAGCAATAGCAAATGAAGGCTTCTTCTGTCTTCTAGCTCTTGTGGACTTCTGTTTGGCCATTTAATCCCATTACTTTATCAAAATGAAGATGGAAATATTCAAATTTTGTCCAAGGAAAATTGGTTCTTCTAAAATTCTTTTAGTTTTTTCAGTTTCCTCTGGGATGCTAATGAGATTATTTCCATAATTTCTTTGATTCTTCTTAGATTTTCATTTTAAAGATAAAACTATATTATTTCATTTTCAAAAATGTTACTATAAATTAGTATACATTAATGAATATAAATACCATAGACAATTTATCATTTCTGTTAATATTTTTATCTTGCTTTTATTAATCTTTTTTTATAAATTTTTATTTTGACCATATTGGCTTACATATCTTTCACAGTAATATTTTTGGTATATATTAACATAGAATCAGGGGAATTTTTATCTTGCTTTTAACCTGACTAAATTTTGTTGATAATTCTTGATTGATAATGCTTCTAATAAACCTTAATATTTGAAGAGGGGGTGAGCACACTGGTGATGTAGTTGGAGTTAAAATTATGCATTGTGAAACCACTATTAACAGTATTATAAATCATAATACCACAATCAATTAGAAAAATTATTTTTCAAATCTTGAAAACCATTATGTACTAGCCAATAAATTTTATCCAACATCTATTATATACTTTCTATATATCAGGATCTATATTAAGTTCTTTTAAATATACTATCTCCTTTAATCCTCACAACACATCTTGAGGAAGAGTGTTTTCTCATGTTAAAATATAGATAGAAACGAGGTTTGGTGGATGCCCAAACTCACATATTATAAGGATATTCATATGTATCATGTCTATGGACTATGACTAAAAGTTGGGCTGGGAAGAGATATGGAGCTCTACATCTGGAGTAAATTGTGATTTATCTACAGATAAGTTTGAAAATATATGCTGGGGGCTAGGATATGACTGAAGTGGTAGAGTACAGGATTTGTATGAATGCAGCCCCAAGTTTGATCCCCAGAACAATAAGGCAACTAATCACCTAAATACACACACACATACACCCACCTGTACAAATAAAAAAAAATATATATATAAACATGGATCAGTGTGATACCTGCTTCAACAAAACCCAGAAACTTAGTGAACACAAACACTACATGGAAAATCTGACAAATTCCTAACTTTATATTCAGCAAAGGACATGCCAATCATTTTATAAACTGTAATTCAAAAGCTAAACAACTGTAGAGATTGTACAGCAGGTACAGCACTTGCCTCAAATGCTGTTGACCTGTATTTGATCCCCAGTGCCCACATGGTCTGAGCACTGCCAGGAGTGATCTCTGAGCACAGACATAGGAGTAAGCTCTGAGCACTACTGGTTATGGCCTTCACGCCAATAGTTATTATTCACTCATACAATTATTTACATTTAAACTCAGGTTGGAGCCTGGGAAGTGGCTCAAAGGATTGATCACATGTTTTACATGCAGGAAGTCCTGTTTTGATTCCAGCACCTGCATTCACAGTCAGAAGTAGCCCCAAAGCCCTGCTGATTGAGACATCTCCTCTCAAAAATAAATAAATAAATAAATAAATAAATAAATAAATAAATAAATAAATTTAAGCCAGGTAATTAAGTAAAGTTTTGAATTAACTTTCACCAATAAAAACATTTTTCTAAATGTCAATGCTAACATTTTACTGTGATCAGAATGTAAGAAGTGGACGGACAGGAAACTTAAGACATTTCTGTTTCTTTTCCTTTTATTTCTTCCTAAAGAAAAGTACTTTAAACCTTATTCCAATTGTTTTACAGCTCAATTGATAAGGTGTGTTCTTTTTTTTTGTTCAAGAAAATTTTAAAGCAACTAATTTAAATATGCAAAATTATCTTGAGTTGTTCATACGTGAACTTAAAAGCCGTGCAACACAGGAAAATTAAGTAATTATGCCTCCAAGTTATTTACTGCAATTAAGCTCATTTATCATATGCAAATTAGTGCAAACTGGTCTCATTAGTTACTAAATTACTCAATATGAGCTGAACAATGTAGCACTCCAGTTTGTAATGAAAAATCCCTGTAGAGGCAAGCAGTATCAATTAAGCTAATTTGCATATGCAAATATATTCACTAACTTTCTCTTTTTCTATATTTAGTTTTGCATTTTCTTACCATTCTGGATCATAGGAAGACCATACGGTCATTCAACCCTCTGTCTTTACTCTATCCCATCTAAAGTTTTTCAGAAGCCTTTATTATTTAAAATTATTTTATTTCATTTTAACAGTGGTGTCCAGCTGATTGCCATTTTGCCAATAAGGATCATCAGAAGTAAGAAGAAGCAACTTCTCTCTAGGTGATAATCTCTTTTATAATTTTAAGTACTAGTAAAATACTAAATAAAGGTAAAATTCCAATTCATCAATAAAATTGAACAGGGTTAAACATTCTATCACTATCTTTCACAAAAAATGTTAGAAAGTGCTACCATCAAAAGTAAAATGAAATCTAATATGGCTAGCCAAAATCTTTTGAAAATAATGTACATCTTTGTATATACTTTTGATTTCTGTGAAGTTTTAGTCACTTTTGCAAATCTTTGAATACTGGTGAATTACCCTGCTAATATTAAAGGAAATATTGATTACAAAAATTTTCATATTTTTATGCCCCTCTATTCAACCTGTCCAAAAATACAATAATTGGTTCCTTTAGCCTGAAAATCTAGAAAATTTTTTCCAAATAATTTTCTTCCTAGTCTCAGAAGTCAGTATCATGAAACTGTGACTAAAAAAACTTGAAAATAGTCACAAAAAAGTCTCAAGGTATTTTCACGATTGCTTTCTTTATAACATCAACAATACATTTAATAAAATTATTATAGAAATGTATTATCCTGACAATAATTCTACAGAACCAAAATAGAATCTAGACCATACATCATAAATTCAGGTTCTTTTTTATTTCGCCTTTATTTTTGTGGATGACACACCCAGTATTGCTTGGGGATAGTCCCTGGGTTAGTATTCAGGAATGGCAACCAATAGTTGTGGAGACCACGTGTTGTCAGAAATTAAGCCCAGGTCACCTGGATGCAAAGCATGTGTCTAGACTCTAGACTGTTGTTCTATCTCCCCAGTCTCTAGTGTTAAGTGCCTATCAATTTTTTTTTCCAAATGTGAATCATAGAAATTTACATGCAAACGCTGATCTGAGTTCTTCTAAGACTAAAGTATAATAACCTCTTTTAAGCTTAGGTTCATCTTTTGTTTGAGACATGATGTTACTCTGTAGTCAAAGTTCAAGGTGTTGAGGAAAGTGAAACCATAATTGAAAACTGACATTTCATAGAGATCTATGGTGTCATCTACACAGATATATAATCTGGCTACTTTACTTGTCAAATCATAGAAATTAATTGTGTTGCATTCCTTTCCTCCTCTGCAATGTTAAGGAAAAAACAAACCTTGGGTCAGAACAAATTACAGGGGGTAGGAAGATTGCCTGTTCACATAGATGATCTCCAGTACCACATAGTTCCCATAGCCCCATCTTGAGTAATCCTGAGAACTACCAGATGTCCCACCACCCCTCCCTTCAAAAAAAAAAAAAAGAAAAGAAAAGAAAAGAAAAGAGAAGAAAAGAAAGAAAAGAAAAAACACTTTAATTAAAGGTTCTACCGAAGTAAGGGGCACATCTATAACTTCTACAAAATATTTGTTCTGCTAATAAATGATCATTGCAAAATTATGACAGACAATATTGCAACCATTATTCACCTTTTCTGACCCATGTTGATGATTTTAGTTATTATCATCTAAGAATGTTCTTGGAGGCTCTCTCTTTGTATCCCACAAAGGGTTGGTAAGATCATGGAATTATCTTTCAATTTGGAGTCTGAATGTAAAAACAATGCAAATGTTCCTAAGTGCACAGGAATAATGTAGGGCCAATAATAAAGATGTAAGAAGATTCATGCAAGATAGCCAAGTTTAAAACTGACTCATGGATATAATGATGGAGAAATGAATATCCAGAGACAATGGAAACAATGGAAACAAAGAACATGAGAACTGGTATTCAGTAGGAAATAACCCCATATAAGGGATTGGAAAGATAGGATGGGGCGGAGGGGAAGGGAAAGAGCATGAGGAAATGCCTGAGATAAAGATTGAAATTCTATGAGCAATAGCATTAAAAAACACAGTACAAAACTTATATAAATATATCAGTACATATGTATATATATATACATACATACATCTTGTATGTGCATGTTGTAGAAATGGACTGGTAAGAGACAAATGGGGTAGGGGGCACTGGTAGAGAGAAATGATACTGGTAAAGGGATTGGTGTTGAATAACTATATCTAAAATCACCCCCCAAAATAAAAAAAAGTCTCATGGAGACATATCATGCTTCTACCATTACTTTCCTTTAGAACGTTTTATTTTAGAATTTTTTAAATTTTCTCAAGATCTAACTGACAACATTGTTAACAATAATGATGCAAACATAAATCTAAAAATTCCTCCACAGACAAGGTTTGATTGAGTTGCTTTGTTTTTAACACCCATGAAGTGAGTAACACAGAACTATGGAGTATGCCAACCAATACTGCAATTATATATAACAACATACAGATTATGTATAGAATGAGAGAAAAAAAACCTTTTCTACTAAAGGTGTGCGAAGAATTATTCTATTAACAAATCTACCACTTAAAGGAAAGTCATTCTACTGGTTACTTTGATAAGATATGATATTTGTTACTATTTTTGTGATGAAGCAAGTTATGAGTATACTATTTGGTATTTAAATTGGTGAAGGAAAAGTAAATATAAGTTATATTTTTCATAGTAAGAACTTATGATGTGATAGAAATGCCTAAGAGTTTTTTAAAGGTAGGTACCAAATTAGTGCTTAGTTACATGTACCATATTAAGGGAAGAGCCATACAAATGACCCAAAGGTCATAGTTTTTATTTAGCTTGTCAGAAACAGAAAACTCCAAATCTTGACCTTCTGGCCTTCTGCTCATATGATTAATAAAAGGCAGAAAATAATAAAGTGAATAAAAATGCTGTGACTCAAGAGAGACTTGTCTTCATCCCACAATTCTGTGTGCTCCACAGTTCTCATCCAGCAAGATATCACTGTCCTGAAAAACACATCTGAAATAGCAACAGGTTCTGGAGGACTAAAACAAAGGTCACAGGTCTTTAAGGGCTTCTTAGAAGTGATGGAAATAGGCTGCCACAATGAACCTGTACCTAATACACTAGCACTGATTATTAAGCAGAAAATAACTTTGTCAAGAGCTGATTTTCTATAGATCATATTGCTATCTATCCCACCATCTCTCACCCCCTCAGTAGGAAAAATCAACTTTACAAGAACCTATCAAACTACTAAATATCCTGAAAGAACAGAAGGATAACAAGAAACAAGCAACAGAAGTGTGAAATACATAAAATGGGGGCTTCAGAAATGAAAGCTTCCCAACATGATTCTCCACTTCAGACTTAGACCAAAGATTCCACATCTCCTTTTTAAGGAAGGGTGTAAAGAAAGACAAGCAGCAGGAAGACATGACACTTTCAGGTACTTCCTCAGTACCACCCTTAAAAATAACTTTTACTCTACCTGCAACTTCTATCAACTTTCTACACTTGTTCACCTCAGATATAAACATATTTCTGTTATCACTATTATCTTGAGAACTGTCTTTAAAATTCTCTCATGACATGCTATCATATTTGTGTACCCCAGGCTCAAAATCTCCATTTAATAATCATGTAAGTTTATTTATGTTTTCAAAGTCTTGACTAGTTTCATTTTATCTTGTCTTATAAAATGTTTAATATGTGCACAATCACAGAACTTCTGGTACATATTTTCAGTATTCAACAATGATTTAAAAAACTTAGACAATAAAGAGGTTACACACAAATACCCAAAAATCTTAAACTAAACAAAAGCCCAGATTCTGATTTTTGAAATATATTTCTTTCTATCTCATCTTTCACACACACACACACACACACACACAAATACACATATACCCCATATATCTCACTTGGAATTTTCACTAAAACTATACATTTATAAATGTAATAACAGGGAAGTCGTTAAAGTGTGATATATCCTATGATGAAAACATATTTGCCATTATAATAATGGAATATTATTTTTCTTAATACAGTTATAATATATTATTTAAAAATCTGATTGTTAATGAACATATAGATGGCCAATGTGTCACTCTGAATTTTAGACATATAAACAGATACTAAGTGTTAAAATAAAATTTTCCCTTCATGACACTTCACTACATTTTTGTTCCTCAAATTTTCTTTCCATCAATGTTTTCCACAATGGGAAATACTGCACTGGTACTATTCTGGGGAGCAGAAGTGGTACTCGGTGCAACTAGGGCCAGGGATCAGTTTGTTCACTTAAAGAAAGTCATTTCAAGGGGGTGATTATTTTCCTAGAATGAGGCTGGAAAGTAAAACAAGTTTGGAACCCTCTACTTAACATAAACATTTAGATGCCTCTTTAACTTTTCTCATTCTTTTTCTCCTGCACCTAAAACTTGACTCCAACTATTTGAACTGGCAAATTAAATCAACAATTTGAATTTATGTGATATGTCACCAGTTTTTATATTTCTAAATGATGGATTCTAAATTACCCTGACATTATTACTACTACTTCTGTAGACAAAATTGAACTGTTATCTTCTTACTTACTTTCCTTTTTTTCTTAGTACATCTTCTTTCATACCTTCTACTTACATCTCAAGTGATTGCTTTCTTTCACTCCCCTTCTTTGGTACCACATACATTGTGCCTGTAGATCTGCAACTCACAAATCATCCTTCAGACATTGACTGTAGATTAGTAACTACCAGCCTACTGCTTCTGCTTTACCCTAGCCCTAGTTTTGCTCTAGAACAGCACTTCTCAGCCTTTCCCCTACCATAGTCCCTTCCTGTCTTGTTTCCTTCTGGTGGTTTCTCTGTCCTGATGGTTGTCTCCATAGTCTTGTGTTCTTGTTCCCCATTTAAGCAATTTTCAACTGTGGTCTCTAAGGAATATCTCAGGGAACTAGAAGAAGCCACACAGCCCCTGGCTGAGTTGAACTAAATAATCAGACACAAGCTTCAAATGGTTTACATTCTACTAACTTGGTTATTTAAGAGAACATTTTACCCCCTCAAAGGTTATATCCTCACCCAGACAAGGGGCTATCAACATAAAATAATCTGAGTCCTTCTGAGTCTTTGATATCTAATTAATTAACACATGCCAATACTCCATCAAGTTCCACAACCTGCTTTGCCTCTCCCTTCATAAATTCTACATTAGGAAAAATCTTCCTTTAAATTCAATAACTGTTTCAAAATACCCAGAAAGCTTTATTTAAATTAGCTTCTTAGATTTTAAAGACTTCCTAGGTTTTATATTTTTATAAAAGCAATTTATTTATTTAAGCATTATGGTTACAAACTTGGCCAGAATTGGGTTTCAACCATAAAATGCCCACCTCTCTTTACCAATGCAACTTTCCCACCATCAATGGTGGGAATCCTTCCCGATTCCCCATCTGTCTTTGAAACAAGCATTGTATTTCTCTATCATGCTCATGGTAGTTTTTAGTGTAGTTATTTCTCTAACTGCACTTACCACTCTATGTGGTAAGCTTCATATCATGGGCTGCTCCATCAGCCATCATCTCTATTGTCTCTGTGTATTATTACTCTACTGTCTTTTATTTTTCTTAAATCCCACAGATGAGTGAGACTATTCTGTGTTTATCTCTCTCTCCCTCTCAATATAATAGTCTCCATATCCATCCATGTATAGGCAAATAGATATCATATTTTCAACTCTTAACACTAAACAATCCAAATCTTTATTGTATCACTCTCTTGCATCAAACCTTGTCCATGGGATCATCACTGGCTATACAACCTTGGACTTATTTCCTTAGTCTACACAAAAAAAAAAAGTCATATAAATTCCCCATATTCATCTCTGGTGTCTTCCTCATGTTCTCTATCAAGTCAAACACCTTATTGGCCCACACATAATAGTTGTTTCAGATGACATCAAGCTTTTTATCATTTCATATACTCTTTGATTGAAATATCCTTTCATTACATTTGCCTAATAAACTCCTATGAATTCTTTAACAACATTAAGAAATCTATTTTGATGCCTATATTTGATGGCAAATGCATTCTCCCTCTTTTGTTGCCCCATACATAGAATTTGAGTCATATGATGGTATTCACATATATGGCCCTTCTGGTTCCTCATTTCTCACATGCTCACAGTTTATTGAGGACAGAATCCATGTTTGTGAGATAAATACAGCAGAATTATTTTTTCCTACTAAGCAGTTTGTAACCAATACAGAGTATATGTATCAAGCTTTCCTTTTCACACTGGGTTATAAATTGAAGAATAAAAGACATTTAAGTCTCCTTTACATATTTTCTAAAATGAACTTAAGTCTCCTTTACATGTTTTCTAAAATGAAATTAAAGAGGCTCATTGCTACTACTAAAATAATATTGTTTTCTAAGTAACTTACCACCTGGTTATTCTGCTCCACTATGTTACCAAAGCAGAGTGTTACCCATCCAAAGAGCACAACTGTCACTTGGCCTCATCTAGAACATCTGCTCTCTCATTAGGACATAGCACTAATTTTTGCATTTGGAACAAACTTTTTATAGTATCCCTTTATATTAGGATATGTTTAAGTTCCTATTAACATCACAAATACATATACTCAGATATATATGGCCTGGCTCATATAAAGTATATAAAGGTATACTTCCATGAAGACTACTGAAAACACAAATCTAAAAATCTAGAAAAATTAGTCACTTGGTGTCTGTAATTCTAAATCACTACAAATTACATTTTTATATGCTTATAAAAATAGTATATACTAAGGTGTATTTTAAGAAACAGGAATTTTATAAGATCATAAGATATTCTGATGGTGAAATGAGAAATATCAGTATAATAAAAATAGAATGAAATATGGCTTTCTCAAGGTCTGTCTTACATTTACAAACGTGGATTATGTCATCTCAGCTGTAAAGAAACATCAAAATAAGCTTAAAAATTGATAAGAATTACACATCCATAATCTTCACTCAGAAGTTTCTGATATGATAGTTCCTGGGAGAGGTCCAGGAATGATTCCTTTGAACCAATGTTCCAAGGATTCTGAAACTTCCAGCCAAGACATGGCTCGGGAGGATCTTTATGGCTTGAGCAAAGAAATATGAAGATAACAATTTTCTACTACACCTTGTTTCAGAAATAAGAGGATAGGTGCCAGATCACCTTAAAATTTTCTAAAATAAAAGTATCACCAGGATGGAGCAAAAGTTTCCCATACACCACAAAAACACCTGAAAGTAGTATATAGTTGAGTCCATGACAATATACTTCAAGGGGGGAGAAACCCTGCATCTCTTAGGCCAAGGGAATTCCTTTTTGAATGACCCCAATATTTACTGTGCCTGAGCAGGAGGGGAAAAAGGCAAAAAGCACAAAACATGTTATTATTATTATTATTATTATTATCATTATTATTATTTATATATATATTTATCTAGTATTTGTCGATTTCTCTGTTTTGGTGTGGTTATTGAAGTTGTTGTCTCCATTTTTATTTATTGACTTATTTTATTTTTTTTTCTTCTTTTCTCTTCTTTCTTTATGTGCTATGACATGTTTTACATCTCAAGACCATGGCTTTTATGTGGTGCATATCTTTATTGTTGGTGTACTCACTGGATATTTTATTTGACACTTCTTTTTTGTACTTTTGTGGTGTTTCACATTCTTTTTCCCCTTTGTCTCTCAAACCGAGGATGAGAGCCTCTAGAAGGACTTTGCCTATTTTCGGCATATTTGATTTTTACTCCAGATTATTACTTTTCTTTTCTTTAAACAAAACCACATAACTTGAACTATCTAGTCCCGCCTCCCAATTTGAGGGTGAAATAAGGGAGGTACCAAGACCAAATAGGTGTAAGATCACTAAGTAGTAAGCTAGACACAGAGGGGACCATTCATTCTAGCAGCCCCGGGGATGAGGGGGGAGGATATGGGAAACAGGACAGGAATGGAGGTGGAAGGAGGACAATTCGGTGAGGGGAATTTCCCTGATTTTATGTTAATATGTACCTAAAATATTATTGTCAATGATATGTAAGCTACAATGATTAAAATAAAAATTATCTAAAAAAGAATCAGTGAGGGAACTTTTTGAGAACCTCTAAAGAGAAAGGATTCTGGAATTTATCTTATTTTCCCCTAATGTTTTTTTTTTCTTTTTAAATCCCAATATTCTTTCTAAATAAACTTGCTGAAATCCCAAACATGCCTACTTCTCTAATTCTGTGTTGAAAATATATACCTCATTTTTTTGTGATGTGTGCCAATCTCTGTGGTATGAGGTGGAATCTCATAGTTGTTTTGATTTTCATCTCCCTGATGATTAGTGATGTGGAACATTTTTTCATGTGCCTTTTAGCCATTTATATTTCTTCTTTATCAAATTGTCCATTTCTTCTCCCCATTTTTTGATGGGATTAGATGTGTTGGTGGGGATGTGGAGAAAAAGGAACTCTTATCCACTGTTGGTGGGAATACCAACTAGTCCAACCTTTATGGAAAGCGATATAGAGATTTCTCCAAAAACTGGAAATTTAGCTCCTATACAATCCAGCTATACCACTTCTAGGAATATACCATAGGAACACAAAAATACAATACAAAAATCCCTTCCTTACACCTATATTCATTGCAGCACTATTTGCCATAGCAAGACTCTGGAAACAACCAAGATGTCCTTCAACAGATGAATGGCTAAAGAAACTGTGGTACATATACACAATGGAATATTATGCAGCCATCAGGAGAGATGAACTCATGAAATTTTCCTATACATGTATGTACATGGAATCTATTATGCTGAGTGAAATAAGTCAGAGAGAGAGAGAAACGCAGAATGGTCTCACTCATCTATGGGTTTTAAGAAAAATGAAAGACATTCTTGCAATAATTTTTAGAGATAAAAGAGAGGAGGGCTGGAAGTTCCAGCTCACCTCAGGAAGCTTACCACAAAGAGTGATGAGTTTAGTTAGAGAAATAACTACATTGTAAACTATCCTAACAATGAGAATGTATGAGGGAAATAGAGAGCCTGTCTAGAGTACAGGCAGGGGTGGGGTGGGGAGGAGGGAGATTTGGGACATTGGTGATGGGAATGTTGCACTGCTGATAGGGGGGTGTTCTTTACATGATAGAAACCCAACCACAATAATGTTTATAATCAAGGTGTTTAAATAAAATATTATTAAAAAAGAAAAATATATATCTTGGGCATGCATTTTTAAGTTTATTTTTATTTTTCCTGAAAGCAAAAATATCTTACAACAATTATTTACATATGTTAAAGTGATAGAAAACTTAAAAAATAAAAAATTGTGTATGAAAAACACTGAGTTTAGAATGAAGCTTCCCTGGGTCGAACTAATGGTAGTTCTGTCTGACTCCCTCACTTTCATTTGCTAAAAATTCGCTGGCCAAATTAATCATTATTGTTTCTTTCCTTTTAATTTAAACTTTTCATCCAGAGAAAGTTTGTAATTTAGAGAGACAAACATGAGGATTGCAGCACTTATGACTTACAAACTGAAGCAAACCACCAAAATTTGGCAACACATAAAAATGTCACATTACTATCACACAATTTTTTTGCTTTTTATAAAAACAATAGATAGCTCCAAAAACACACATATAACCAATTACAAATGCTGCATACACAACCATTCTAGGAACAGCCAGCCACTATACATTGCACATCAACTAAATAGAGCAATTCATCTCAATTATTACAGCACAAATAATACATACTTGCCCTCCCTTTCTCATTAACATTCTCTCAAGAGATGGCTTTCTAAAAAGAAAAAATAAATCTATAAGATTTCATAATTTGGAAATAAAATATCAACAGTTAAATGCACAGCTAAAACAATCTCATTGAAAGGCTAAAGAGATGAATTTTTCTTTAGTAAAAGAACTCGAGATTCGTTATCTTTTAAAAGTACCTGCAAAATGTGACTTCCCAAATGTGCTTCGAATACTTCAATGGCCAGTGCACTGGGGCTTCTCCTTCGTTGGGCACCTATAACTTGAAAAAAATAAAAGAGAAAAGAAAGAAGGAAAAAAAGAAAAATTAAGCTGGGGCTCTGATTCACACTTGGAGTTTAATTTTTTTCTACTTGCATCACTAGCTTGTCATTGTATCACATATAGATCTATCTCTAGTGTTTACTTCAAATTTGCCCAATGATAGCAGAGCTGAGGTTGAATTTTCAAATAAAATAACAAACTTTTCAGACATTAGAAACCCCACTGTGATTTTAAATATTTTTTATTTTAGAGTATTTAACTGTAACAAAACCATAAGTACTCACACTTCAAAATTTATTAGTAAAACTTTTTTAATATTGATACTGTGCTTTGGAAATTACATATTCACATATACATCACCCCTAGAGAAATCTAAACTTTTCATATCCTCTAGGCTAGAAAACAGAAAGCAATTTTTTAAATTTCTAATGTGATAACTTTATCATAATGTAATAAAATAAGTAGAGCATGTCGGTTCAGAGAGACTCATCAATGTCTGTTTGCAGTGGTGGATTGTCTCAGGTGGGTTGACTCTTCTATTGACTGAGTCACAGAATGGAACCATCCCTCAAAGCCACTAGAGTCCCTGTAGACTCTTGCCCAGCACCTGCCATCTGACTATTTTCTCCTCTGAATCCTCTGCTTGACTGCTAATTTACAATCAATCCCCTTATTCCAGTCCTACCTGACACATATTGTTTGCAAGTACCTACAATCAAGAACTTCAAAATCCACAAAAATATCTGAGTTTAATACCTGTCTGTAAAAGATTTGAGGGTATAGTTGTTACAAAACCCCAGGATACAAATTATAATTTTTTTTTTCATTTTATTTATCTGTTTTCTTTGGGGCCAGTCTTTGGGGCTAACTTCTGAGTTTATGTTCAGATATCATGCTGGGCAGGGTTCAGTGGACCATAGATGATGCCAAGGATCAAACCAGAGTAGACCGCATGCAAAGTGCTGTAACCCCTTAAGTATCTCTCCAGCCAATGATTTGCCTTTTAATACATGTTTTTTTCCTGGATATTCCCTCCCGCCAATTTTTCAAGTTTACAAATACAAAAATCAGCCTGTTCATCAATGAAAAAGATTCATAACCCTTTTTCTATTTCCAAGAGGTAAATTTTCCATGATTTCCTTATTTTCTTGTAAAATTTACGATAATCCTCTTCTCCCTTAATTCCAGATCTAATGAATTGAAAATAATATCTGCATCCCTACTTTCCCCTAAAAACATTTTTAGTTATCTGACAAGAGGATTTTAGCAACACATGACTGGGAAAATAATGCATCATTTCAGTGGCCAAGGAAATCAGCCAGAATAATACCTTAGTAGGGATTATAATATAAATATATTTAGGATTATTTGGCTGTGAGGTGGTAGGCATTACACTGCAGTAGTGAGTTGGTGTCTGCAATCTCTGAAAGGCGCTTTAAAAACAGTATGACTGTTAAGTGTCATTAGTACTGGCAAGATAAAACAAAAGAGACTTTTATAATGGTAAAATGTTAAAAATATAATTAAATAGTGATAGAATGGTCTCACTCATCTATGGGTTTTAAGAAAAATGAAAGATATTCTTGCAATAATAATTTTCAGACACAAAAGAGGAGGGCTGGAAGTTGCAGCCCACCTCATGAAGCTCACCACAAACAGGGATGAGTTTAGTTAGAGAAATAACTACATTGTGAACTATCCTAACAATGAGAATGTATGAGAGAAATAGAAAGCCTGTCCAGAGTACAGGCGGGGGTTGGGTGGGGAGGAGGGAGATTTGGGACATTGGTGATGGGAACGTTGCACTGGTGATGGGTGGTATTCTTTACATGACTGAAACCCAAACACAATCATGTATGTAATCAAGGTGTTTAAATAAAATATATATAAAAAAGAAATAAATATATATATCTTCAGATATTAAAAAAAAGAATATTACAGCTGGGAGGAATCTTACAGAAATTTGTCATCCACCTTTCTCATTTGCTCCCAAGGCAAAACAGAAAACTTGTAATATTTAAATATAACAAGCAGTTTCCTATCCTAAAATGAATCTTTAAATAGACATAAGATTTTTAAAAAATTAACATTTGGATTAAGAGAGTAGCACTGGTGTGTGTGCGTGTGAGCATGCGTGTGTGTTAGTGTGCACGCGCGCGTGCACGCATGCCTCTGATTAATTTCCTATTCTAACATGCACATTACTCCCTTCAAAACTCCTTTGGCATTTTTGATAATGCAGCTGTCTTGCTGAATACTGTTTTCAGTTTCGAGAGTGTTAATTGCACATTATGGTAGCTTGGAGTGAATGATCCCACATGAATAAAATCTACAGTCTTTTTTTCTCCCCCCAAAGATTGTTAGTAGGAGGGGATTTGGGGGAGGGAGAAGGGGGAAGTTGAAAAACTTCAAAAGTGGCCACTCTGTTTTGAGGTAATAATTAAGATTCAGAGAGTTCCTTATTAATAACTCATAATTTGGGGGCATTTTGGGGACTTGTAATTATGAAGTTCAAAATAAACCATGGTGTCTCATGAATGGAAATGGACCAGGCTTAGAGAAGAGAGATTCTTTTACAAAGAACTAGATTCAGAAGTAACCAGAAGAGCAAGAGTCACAAACTATAGAAAATGTTAAAACAATCTCAGGAATAGAAGTAGCATATTTCTCACTAGAAGGCTCACTAACCACAGATTGCTGTAAGCTGCCTGCCTTCTAGAAGTCGGGGGACAGTAATTCAAAGCAGGGGCTGCAGACATGATTTGAGCCTGGTCATGGATGGCCTGTCTTTTCCTAATTTTTCCTTAATTAGGACCCAGACTTTTCTCTATGTGAGTTATGCAACTGGGGAAATATTTAGGAAAATATTTTCAAATGCAATAGTATGCCTGGTCAGCCTGGGGATCGCATATATTTTCATAAAGTCTAGGGTCCCAGAGACCTACCCTACATGCTGGTTCTTTGTTCTTTAAATCCTCCAGAAATCTGAGCATACATCTCAGTGCTACACAAGTACTTGAAGTGGTTTTATGCTATTCTATTTAGTGGCATTTTTATGACACTGGAACTTGGCTTGATTTATATATTTTGCACTTATGCAGGTGATATGGGTTGTAATGACAGTTCCTAATTTTACAACCAACATAAATATGTTAAACAGGAGCCTATTATGCCCCATTCTAGTAGAATCTCAGCTCCAACTCCAGCATTACTGGTAAGTGCATGGATGTTAAATATGTGCTGTTTCTCTTGTTTTTTTTTTGTTTTGTTTTGTTTTTGTTTTTATCCTATCACATTTGGCATTTTGAGAGTTGAGACAATGATCTGATAATGCAGGAACAATACAAATATAGTTATTTTGTTTTTCCGTGCTAATCTTACTTTATAGGGTATCATTATTGCCGAAAGAAAAACTGGAGAAGTAGGGGGCCGAAGAGATAGCATGGAGGTAAGGCGTTTGCCTTTCATGCAGGAGGTCATCGGTTCGAATCCCGGTGCCCCATATGGTCCCCCGTGCCTGCCAGGAGCAATTTCTGAGCCTGGAGCCAGGAATAACCCCTGAGCACTGCCGGGTGTGACCCAAAAACCAAAAAAAAAAAAAAAAAAAAAAAGAAAAACTGGAGAAGCATTTCCTTAATGAGCTTCATCATCCTCAAGAAAGTAATGCTTTGATTATGAAGCTATTTCAGATGTTTGTATTTGAAAATTGACAGTTTCTGAAACTACTTGGTACCCAGATACAATCTACAATTATTGCTGAACAGGTCACTGTCTTGTCTGGTCTTGTTTGTTCAATTAAAAGAAATGACTTCTTTAAAATTAAAAAAATATATATATTCCTATTTTCCCAAAAAAGCACAACTACTTAATAGATAGCAAAATAATGGAACATCCCTTAAATGTGATATTGTACCCAAAACTCAAGAATAAATATCTAGGAATTTTATTTTACATATTGAACAGTTTATTCAAAGTATTAATAGAAAAAAATGAAACCAGAGTAATACAGTAATTCAACAACAAATTTGATTCAGTATATACAAAGTAACTGCTTAATATTTATTTTTGAAAACCACTATCTGCTATAAAGCAACAAGATTTATAAGATCTAATAAACCATAAAAATTATTTTAAGCAATTTCAAACAAGCCAAGGCTTAGGGTATAATTATCAACAAATACTACAACACTGTTATATATTGCAAGGGTTAAAAAAATAAGGAAAAGGACTTTGAACACTATCAACTGAAGACTTTCGGTTTGCTCATTTCAGAAAATTACAATGATATCAAGAATTAATAGGACTATGCTGTGGGCCTTGACTCACTAGGGCAATAAAGGGGTGGGAGATGAACAAAGAATCATGTCCCTGAATATTTTCTCCTCCACAAAGTTGGCAAGCAAGTTCTAACCTATGCACTTTTGAAGAATGTTGCAGGGTGGTCATTGAGAATTAATTCAGGGCAGTAAAAGACAACTCCTCCCATGGGAATACACCACACACCCCCAGTCAGATTCTGAACCAGCTTGTCTCACCTTCAGTGAAGCACATGTACCAGAAGGCTGAGGAGCTGTGCTCAGTGGGAGTTGACCTATTCAGCCAAAAGGTCAGCTTGCCACTGAAGAGCCCATTACAGAACGGAAACAGGACAGCTCAGTGGACATACATAATAAAAGAAGGAAAAGCCATGAGCCTCTGCTGCCTGTGTCCTGCACTGATCTTTTCTTTCAGAATAATCTCCATTTCCCAAAAATTAGATTGTCCCACTCATGGGCACAGCTCACAATGGGCAGATAAACCAAAGACAGAGTGACCAGGGAAGTGTTTTAGGGGAATCCTTCAAAAGCAAAAAAAAAAAAAAAAAAAAAAGATATTTGAAAGTGAAGATGAATAGGATACTGAGGCAGAGAATCTAATAGATAGATTAAGTCGGATAAAAGTAGTCACTGTCAATAATGAAAGATCATGTGTGAGAGAGGTTTTCTCGTCCATCTTTCTCCTTTATAAGAATGTATGGCAGATTAGATCAATGTAGTCTCAAAATTTAGGTAGTAGAAAAAAATGGATTCATCTACTGCATAAAAAGGGCACTTCATGCTAGGATAGCCACACTCTGAATTCATAATACAAAGACAAGGGACTGTATCTATACAGTGTATGAATGAAGAGAAATTAAGGGCATGTTTAATGAAACTGCATTCTACATCTTGGACGTTAGCACTTGGACTGAACTGTCAGGTTCTGAGAAGTAATGGACTGTCTGATGCTCAATGAGTCTCTTTCTAGCTACTGAATTTGCCTTGAAGAACCACAACAAGCTTCACTCACTACAGAATAAAGCAAGACAAGTTGGCTTGTCTGAGTATCTTAGGAGTTTATGAAGTGTGTATTTGAGTTTCTGGGTATGTGCGATTCCCTAACAAATATCAAAATTTCTATTTTCATCTAAGATGATATCAAATCTTTCTGAAATGGTTCTCACAGCACTGCCTACTTATTTTCTGCAGTCACAATTTTCCTTTCAGTTCTAAACTCCTTGTTCAAGTAAGGCCAGAATAGGGATATTTCAGGTTGCAATGGGGATTGGACATTGAAATGAATAATACTATGATACCAGCCTCACAGCAGCAATATAACAGAAAGAGATGCTTTAATCATGGTATGCAAAATTTTCATGAGTAAATCAAGAAAATATCTGAAAAAAAATTGTAAGAAATCTTTTTCAATGCACTTTCAACACACTTTGAGTTTTCTGCCTCGTGAAATGTAAGAAGACCGAAGACCATGAGAAAAAATGGTAGAAAATCATATTCAGGGGCCGGAGAGATAGCACGGAGGTAATCTATACTATGTTTTAGCATCAATCATGACACCAGTATCAGTATCCCAAAATTGCCTCTCACCCACTTTAAAAGGCACATTCTTAAGTTTGATTTTTGTGTTTGAATCCCATGCTTTTCTGTTGACTCTGTGGTTTAGATATATGCACATGCTATATCTCTACACCACTGATGTGTCCAAAGCCTCTCACTCCTGTCACATTCCATTTACCACTTGTTACATTCCCCCTTGATTTCTTTCTTTCCCTCTCCTCATTATATACTCTAGGATAATAGTAATCTAGGCATCCCCACATTGAGTTAAATACCCTTGTTACATTATGACATAAGAACTAAAATATTTAAGGGGATTATATTTGGTATATTCCCTTGGTAGAGTCTTCCTCAAGGACTATTATTCTTTTAGTTGGAAAATAGTCTTAAATATCTTTTAGTTTGGTGTTCCACACCTCTATTACCTTCTGACCTCAGGGACACAGCCTACAAAGGGCAGAGCTCCACCCCATAGGAAGGAGATAGAGCTGATCAGTCAATCAGTGTGGTGTCAGCCAGGATTTCAGTGGGAAAAGGAAGAGGTCTGCATCTGCTGTTTTGATTTTATTTTTTCCATGCCCAATCCCAGAGCTTCATGTTATGACATTTGTAACATCTGCTACAAATCTGCGCTAAGTCAGACACAACCCTATTACTTTCAGCCTAATGTTCAGTCCATCCTCTGGGCTCTCTTACATCAAGCAGACAACAGGGAGCTCCATCAGGTCTGCTGGAAGCTGCTTAGGTTGTTGTGAGGAAAAACATGACCACTCTTTTATTTTTCCTTTTTCTTTTCTACACATTCATCCATATGTTCTGTCAGAGCTTCTCTGCACCACAGCCCAACCCTCAGGCTCTTCAGCTTTGGGGCCACATCAATGAATGGCAATACACTTTAATGGTTATGCCAAGTGAACCTTCGAGAGAAAGAGTTCCATAAAGCAGCCAGTGTGTATTGGCATTGGTCTTCAGGACAAGTCATTCTGTTAAAAAGTCATTGTGACCCATTTCAAAAGCTCTTCCATCTCAAGGTAATGATTATACTTATTTTTCAACAGTTAGTAAAATATGAAAGATATTGACATCATTTTACGTGCCAGATGGAAGTCAGATGCTATTTCCATGTCTAAATGCGTTGCTTACAAGTCAAGAAAAGTAAACTAGAACCACCCTTGTGAAATATTTGTTGAGTTTCTACTCTGCTGAACACTATGTCAGAGGATGCAAGCCATAAGGCACCATACTGACCTTCCATTCTGGGGTTTGTGGGAAGACATCACACAAATGAGTAAACAGAAGGTAACAAATGTTTAACTCACCACACCCAACTCAAAATGGATGCAAGAGGTGCACGGACAAGAAGATTCTCAAAATAGGGGCACTGCCGAAACTGGGTGTGGAGGAAGAGGCTGTATTAATTAAACACAGAGCAGGGACAGTCATCAAGTAGATTCTACCAGTCACTGAGGCTACAAGAACTAAATCCCACACCAACTTGCTTTTCTTAAAGCAACATCAACCAATGGACTGTCCAATTTCTGCAGACATAGGGCTCAGTCCCTCTCTCTTATCTTCTGGAGCCTAAACAGCACAAACAAACAGTTGTACCTTGGAGGTCCAAGGCACAGTCTATGCTGTGTACAAGGCTTAACTATTTTTTTTCCTGTCAGTTCTGCTGAAATATTAGAGAGTGCAGTCAAATTTTCTTCCCACCTGCCAGTCTTGAAGTGGAGGTTCATGGAGTCACCTACAATGCTTTACTGTCACCTCAGAGTTCTGAATGAGATGATTTCTTTTAGTAAGACATACACCTCTTCCCCAGCTGACAACTTCCAAGCTGCTGAGAGTTGGTCTCATGCAAACTTTGTTTGTGGCTCTATTTCAGTTAGAGGGGTCATATTATTGGGAGACAGCTGCACAGAGTGGGAAAGAATTGTTTTCTGGAATTATGCCAGCCAAGTTTTAAATTCCCTATTTATTGCTAATGAGCTGGGTGTTCTTGGATGAATCAGGACCTTTCATGAACCTCCATGTTTCATTTTCTAGGAGTTAATGTCTCAGAAAGCTTTTAAGAGGACATGTGCCATTATCTACCCTAGTTTAATCTTCTTCCTAGAACTCATCCAAACTTTTTTCTTCTCAACTAGCAAGTTATTTCAACAAGCCAAAAAAAAAATGATTCTGTACACTGCTGAGACCTACATTACTATAGAAGGGTCCTGAAAACACAAAGATGCTCAATAATTCTGAATAGCTAAACCCTGCAAAGACAGGCTTAGGCCACAGACAGGACTCGGCATATGTCAGATCCCAGAAAAGGCTAGGACAAAGATTATTAGAATAATCATTCTCTTTATCCCAATTTTAACACATATATGTAAATTTGTCTTGATATTTGAGATATTAGAGATATCAAGGAATGATTTCCTAACACGTTAAGAATACCTCCTTTTCTGTATATTGTCTGTATGCATTGCTTTTTCCTCATTCTCCTATAAAACTTAGAGTGTCACTACAAGCCTGGCGAGCCAACTGCAATCAGGACTTCAAACCAGTGCAAACATTTCACACATACTCAGGCAAAGAGCCAGAAATTCCCTGGGTGTCAGCAACTGCCCACTGAATTTTCTTTTGAAGGATTCGCTCACACTCTGTTCCCATGATAATTGGTGTTCATTTAAAAATGCTGACTGCCTCAGACATAACTTGATTAGGTAAAAATGCACAGCTACAACCACTGGAAACCCAAACCAGATTTTGTAGACCTGCTATCTTCCTTCTGATTTCATATATACAAAAGCACACATGATAATAAAAAAGAACTAAGCTGGAGCAAGAGCTTGCTCATAAGATCAGCCTAAGACCTACTTAGCCAGTGCCATCTGTCTCCAAAAACTAGAGGCTAGAAGAGCTAGAAACTAGGAAGGTAAACACTCTTTGGAGAGAAGGATTCCTAAACAGGATGGAATGATATATATATTTAACAACATGAACAGCCATGTACTTTCACACTCACCGTCATGACTATGAAATTATTAAATGGAGCTGAAGGTAGACCCCTCATTTGAAGATCTATTATTTATATTCAATGCTCATTTTGAATCAGAGCTTTTATGGTATTTCTTTCTCTGAATAACTGAGCTGTTATTAAGAAAAACTATTCCTAAAGCAATACTCAAACACAAACCCTTGCATAATTAATTACAAAAAAATCCAACTCCCCCCCCCCCGACGATAGACCATATTCAAGAACTCTGCTTTAGAGAAGAGCCAAGGATCCACATATATCTTTTAGTAGCCTAGGTCTTAGTGGAACTGAGCAAGTGATTATTTGAATGAACGTGTAAGTAATCAAATGAATACTCAAATGAATGAATGCAAGGAGAAAATACACAACTAAAACAGACACTTGTATTCTGTGTGAGACTTCAAGACTGAAAGCAGCAGCCAGTTAGTTGGTTTATTCACAAAAATTGCTTTGTGGAATTATACACTGCTCCTCCCTTCTAAATGCAGACAGAGGGAGGAAAGGAAAAAAGATAATGAAGGTTTGCAAATGAAGTGGGTACAACTGTGCAATCAATCAACATTTTCTGAGAAAGAATCTGCATCACTTGCCAAAAATCTGAACTGAATAACTGAACCAGCATTCTGATGAGAATGGACTTTGCTACTAGCCACTCATTTTTATCTGTCTCCCAGCTGTCTTGTTTCTCTTTTCCAGGAAGCCTCTGTCTCTTTAGTTTAGTAGTATAGGCATGGGCATTTATTTAACTATCGGAAGAAAGAAAAAAAGGCTAATATATAATCTAGAAAAGAAATGATAATTAATCTGCTAATTAGTTCAGTAAAACTGTTCAGAAGGTAGGTGAGTTTTGTGAACAAATAATAGAAAAGAAAAAGTGAAAGTATAAACCCAAGTGTATGGGAAAACAGTTAACCAGGACAGACAATAGGGTAAACTTGGCAACAAGGCACTTAGAAATATAAGCATTAATAGATAAGATGCTGAACTGGAATTAATGTCCTGTAAAAGATTTATCAAGATGAGAGATCTAGATATTGAGAAATACACCAAGAGCTAGAGCCCATGCCCTGTAAAGCTCCAAGTTTGATCCCAGGCACACCATGCCTCCATCCTAGCATCCAATCTACTTCTAGGGCATAATACTTTGGAACCCTGAGAACTTCTGTGGCAGCCCAGGTGACTCCCAGCACTTCTGGGCCTGAGTCAAATTGCAGAGAATTTAATTGCTTGCCTCACTTAACAGAATATTACCAGAAGTTGCCCTTATCAACTATCATTACAAAATATTCAATACAAGATGAGCCTTCCAGTATACCTGAGTCCCAAACTGAGATGTGATAGAGATGAGGACTTGGCTGTAAGCCATCCAGGAGATAGATGTAAGATTGATAGGAGATAAGAATAGGGAATGCTGGCACAGGCCGGGAAACATATGCATTTACAGAGGAAAGGGAGTCAGAGGAGAACTTGGGAATTATTAGCTGAAATTTATGGTAGATAAATAGGAGGCATTTTCCTATTTAACAGAATATTGCAAGGAGAGATGCATTAAGATTTTTATTTTTTTTATTTTTTATTTTTTATTTAAACACCTTGATTACATACATGATTGTGTTTGGGTTTCAGTCATGTAAAGAACACCACCCATCACCAGTGCAACATTCCCATCACCAATGTCCCAAGTGCATTAAGATTTTTAAAGGTCACTAAGTTGCATCTTTTGTTGGGAACTCTGACACCAACTATGGTAGACTGAGAGGGGAGAAGCCCGAGATATACTCTAGGCACAGGAATCACATTGAGAAATAAAAGCTAAACGAGGAAGAGTAAGGAAAAGTTTCTACAATAAAGTTATTTTGATTAAAGTGACTGGAGCATATTAATTCTTTAGAGGAAACAGCAACCAATAGCTATGTTATCTAGAAAGATGGCCTACCCTTAAAGCAGCAGAAAATGAACTCAAGGTTAAAAAAAGAGAAATAGGCAATACACAATTGAAAATTAATGAACAGGTTACTACTGCCAGAATCTGCAACAATGATGTGGTAGCTTCTCCCTTCCAGACTATAGGATTTTTAAAAACTTCTTAAAAAGTTTCTCCTAGATGATGGTCAAACAAAAGCACCAATAATTCATGTCTAAAAGTGGGAAAAATCTGGTATTTTATAAATATTATGTTGGAAAAGTTGGTAAAATATTCCAAAATAATGCCAATTGTCCCCCTATAACTTCCACCCTTTCTTCTCAGTGTTCAACCCACTGCTTCTGAAGGTCCATGTCAGAGCATATAACTCCTTTTTGTGTAATAGGAAGTGAAGCATTCTTCTAGATCTAGTGCAGGAAAGATATTGGCTGTTTCATGAAACATGCGACTGTCATTGTCTGTCTCTCTCCATACGCATATACATAATATGGATTTCCAAAGAGGCCTGCCTGTTATAAGAAAGATGCCACCTCACTTTTGTACCATTCTATTTAGAGACTCACTGTCCTTGTTGTCAACACTATCTCTTCCTTAACTGCTCATTGATAAAGATTTTCTTTAATGGTTCAGTCAGTCAGCCCTGGTTTGTTTTCGTTTTTGTTTTTTTATCTTGGGCTGTGACAAAAGCTTTTAAAATGTCATCAACAAAAGAGCTACCAAAGATTGCTCTAGGGTCCCTATCACTCTTGGATCCCCAAAGCAGTAAGCACTCCTTCCTCACAGCCAAGAGCTGTCAGATGGCCTTAGGCAAGTATTGGAATGGATTATTAATATACCCAGGTGTGAAATAATATAATGTTAAATAATCAGAGAAAACATAAATACTTTTATTTGGTAAAAGAAGCAACTGAAAAAGCAAGTGCCTTCTCTTCCCCACTGTACTACTTTTTGATGAAATAGGTAAAGGAAGAATTCGAGAATAGACAGAGGCCAAAAGGACCAGCCCATGATATCATGCTTATCACAAAGAGTGGTGAGTACATTTAGAGAAATAACTACACTAACAATTACCGTGACAATGACAGTAAGAGAGAGAAATAGAAACCCTGTTCAGAAGACAGACATGAATTAGGAGAGGAAGGAAATGGGGAACACTGGTGATGAGAAAGGTGCACTGGTGAAGAGTGATGTACTTTTAATGATTGAAACCCAACTACGAATTTTTCTGTAACCACAGTGCTTAAATAAAAAAATATTATTAAAAAATAAAAGTTGAACACATTAATAAAAGGAATAGCCCCAGGTTTGTGCATCAACAGGTTGTTCTAAAATTTTCAAGGACTATCTGCTGTATTAGTGGTCTCCTCTTTTTACATGAGAGATATTTTCAACACAACAAAAGAAACAACTTTTTCTGCTATTTCAAAATAATATTTGCACAATCCTTCTCTTTGTATCCAGAAGAAAATACAAACTACTCACATTTGCTTTAATATGTTGTTCTGAGTTCTTCTCCCCTCCAGTCCCCTTGGACACAGCTCACTACAGGCTTTTCCCATTTCACAGGCACCACATAGCTGCTTTTATGTTCCTGGGACAACTCTACCTCTCTTCAGTCGAAATACTATTATCACCTAATTTTTTTTTCTTCTGAGATTAACCCATACCTGGCAGTCCTACACATGCCTTCAGAAGTTTATTCATTTCATATACTGACTTCACTGGTCAGTTTTTATTTTTGTTTCTTGGTGGGATTAGAAGACCTCTTAAGTAGGGCTCAAGTGTTGAGGGTGCTACTCTTGGTGAACTTGGACAATGCCTAATGGCCACATGGTCAGGCTCGACTGTATATGTGGCCCCGGAGTGACATATAACAGTGCATGGAGGACCTCTAGAGCCATACCCAGGAGTGTTCAGGATGTAAGTTTTGCTGAGGATCTAACTCATGGCCATAGTTATATAAGGACTATGCCCCTGGTATTTAAATTGTCCTCCTAGTCCCTATATTTACCCTCTAAGTAAGAATTTCACCTCAGTTTCAACATGGACCTAGCCTTATTCTCTACTATGCTCTTCAAAAGATAAAAGTTTTAACTCATTTTAGTTTGCAAGAATTTAGAAGTGCTAAAACTATGGAAAAGAAGCTATCCTTTAGTCTCATAGGCATTTTTCTTGGAGAATCTTTATGGCAAGTATCAGCTTTGTCATTTACTAGATGGGTGAATAAGGGTAAGACACTTGACACCCAGGTCTTGGTTTCCCATCTGTAGAGTGAGATAATAACCCCTTGTCTAAAGAATTGTGACAAGGGATAAACACCATGATTTGATACAGTTTTCTAGCACACATATATTCCAGAGTAAAGAAGAAATACATTTTTTGTGCAATCTGGATTTCAAAAACTCTGCAGAAAAATAAAAGTGGATGCTAGTCAATGTACTTTAGTGGAGGAGGATTAAAGACAGTCATCGCGGTGCTCTCTTGTCATTTCCGAGGTGTGAGTGACACTGAGTCTGTTAAAAAGTATCTATGATTAGAAGTTGAATATATTACCATTGATATCAGCATGCAATTGAAAGATTCCATGATTATATGTATGTATGTATATATACATATAAAATAGTTAGTATGGTACTTGGCACATAGAATACTTACTAGATGTTAACTCTTGTCTCTTCCTTTAAAGCTATGCATTCATGAATAGAGAGATAGGCACAAGCCTTGTACACAGTTGGCCTTTGTTTGATCCCTAGCACTCAATTTGATCCTTCTGATCCCAAGACAAATAACTCCTAAGTGCAGAGGATGGAGTAAGCCCTAAGTACTGCTATGTGTGTCAGGAAACGAACATACAACAACCAAAAAGCTAAAATAATCTAAGAATGATGTAAATGTAAAAATTGGGGAGATGTTTCAACAGTAGTATACTTACCTTTCTTTCATTTGATCAGTGACATCCAGCAGTGCTCAAGGCTTAGTCCTGAGAGGCTTATGGGATATGTGGTACTAAGGAATGATCTTGGCAATTGGTAAATCGAATATCCTATTCACTCTACTATCACTTTGCCCCATTAGAGCACTTGCCTTACATTTGAGAGACTTTGAATTTGACTTCCTGTACTACCAAAAACAACCTTGAAATACCATGAAGCTTTTGTAAAATAAATCCCATGACCTATTATATTTACAATAAGGTGTCAAAATATCAATGAAATGGTTTTTGAAATAATAATTTTTACATATACCCAAGTATTCCAAGACCGTTGCTGAAGTTTGGTTTCTTGAAGGGATTTTCAGCATAGTAGTTTTTTTTTAAGTGCCATGGTGATGGTAGGTGTACACAGACATGGTCCATGTGTGCACAAACATGGTTTAGCATGTGTACAGGAATCCACAGAAGCCACCTGTTAAATGTTACTGTTATTTTCAACTTCTTAAAAAATCACGTAGGTGGCAGGTCCTGAGAAGATGGATTAAATTATAACTGCCTACTTAGAGACACTGGCTTGCAGAATCTGCCTGCAACAATGATATCAGTAAAACGGTTACCTTCCAGTTTTTGCAGGAGGGATCAACAGTAAGAAAAAAAACAAACATACAGCGTCCTGCCCACTCTGTGCTAGGGTCCCAATTGATACTGTACTGTTTGCCTCAGACTCATCTGGACGACATGTGGGGTGTGGTTTATCGGTGCAGATTTGGTTCTTGAGACCAGTGAATATTTTCAAGAGGCACAACAGACTGCCACCTGAATCCCAGTAACAACGTGCAGTAGTAGACTCTCTTGTTTATGCGTGTGAGAGCTCAAAAGACAAAAAAAAAAAAAGATTTTGAATTTTTTTTTAAACTCCACTTTTGACCATAGGCTTTTAACAAAGCCTCCACATATATCAGTCAAACAGTGAGCTTGGCAGCCTTGTATAGAGTCTATTAAAGGGGGAATCAGGTTCATGAATTTCAAGCTTGGAGGGCTCTAATTACCTCATGCTCAAACTTTAACTACAAAACTCAGATAAATTGCTGCACTAAAACCAGAGAAGATCCTCCACCTGATTTGTGCCAGTGCATCGAAAGCTCAGTGAGGCTGATCTCAGGGAGCTTTTTCAAATCAGTCCTAAGGGAATAGGTTTTGGCTCTGTCTCTAATGAGGATGTAAGGATTACTTGGATGTTTTGGTAAAGCTACCCAGTAAATTAGTCAATCTGAAATTTTATTAGCCGCAAAGCATTGCAACAATCAGTTACATAGTCCAGGAAACTGGGGGAATTAAAGTCATTCTAAGCGGCTATTAGCTAGGTACCAGGAAAATGTTTCAGGTCCTGGCTGCTAGTTGTAACATTAAACTAATTGGCTAATAGTTACAGCTGTCTCTTCAGTGCTGTTCTTAGAGGTAAGAATCCTTCTTGAACCAATTTATTTTCACCCACAGGGGGGTCATATATTTATTCTAGTTCAAAGTACAGTTTCCACTCAAAAAGCTGAAACAAACAGAAAAATCCTCTGTATATATAAACCACTGTGCAAAAACAACTAAAGCTGAGCTTATATAATGACACTGTAAAAGTCAGAATTCGTTGAATGGAGGAAGCAGGGGGGAAATGTGAAAAATAAACACAACTCTCACATCTACCAAAAAGTTCTATTTTATCAGATGCACTAAGGAGAAATGTGGAGTTCCCTCTGCCTGCTCTAAAAATCTCTGTGGCTATTTATCTAGTTACAAACTTTTATAGATGTGAAATATTTTAAGAAGTCCTTTAGAAATGGCCTGAGGTAATTTCAAACTTAACAGACCCTGTCCCACCAGAGCTCATTACAGTGAATTTTATAACAAAGTACCCTCTACTTAATTTTCAGAGCCTAGCCAAGCATACTAGAAATGCAGTTGCATTAAGTGCAATTAATGGTACAATAAAAGCAGTGGAGTGCTGTTTAACACCCAAGAACCAGCAGTAAACACTGGCTCCATGCTCTCCCACAGTCAGCTATGTGTCAGAGAATCAGGAGTGTGCCATTTCTAAATCAAGAAAAAACTGTCTCTGCCACTGCAAAAAAAAAAAAAAAATCTGTCCTTCAACACTTCCACCAAGAGACCATATAAAAGAATATAAAGTTATTCCCTCCAGTTATGCCACGAGCATCCCCACTCCTTTTGAACAAGAGGCCAACACAGTAAGCTCATATTCCCACCAGTGAGGAAAAAGGACAAATTCAATTTCACCAAAATGAGTCCAATAACAAGTGACGCATAATGCACAAAATGATCTGATTTCATAGAAAAAGGTTTACAGTCCAATGTCAGCAAAAGACAAGAAGTCTTTTGTTGGAATCATCTGTATATTCTTTTCAAATAAATAAATCAAAAATGTAGGGATAGGCAGGAGCAACTCATGATATTTATGAGTCACTTTAAAGATAAAAACTCACAGCTTCGAATTTGAATAAGAGAGGCACCCAGAAATGAACAAAAAACAAGCAAACAGAAACCAACTCACTAAATAACACAAACAAAACAGAAACAAAACCAGCACTGACTGATACAATGATTGTTACAGCATTTGTCAACTAGCTAATTTGTTCAATGCAATATGTAGTCAGCCAAGTCTGCAGAGATGATTGTGATTGTTTGTATTCACCTTCCCTACATAATTAAAACAATTCTATTGTGAATGGGTTTGATGCTGTCACTTGGCAGCCTACTTGGTCTTTGGGGTCTCAGCCTTCTATTTCCATTCCTGGGTAAAACTGATGGTCAGACAACAGAAAATGAAGAAAAACAAAGTTATATTTTAACAGAAACATTCTTAACAACTAAAGTGCAGGAAAATTTTCTTTAAAAATGTATTATACATACAGCCAATCTAGATAAAGAAGATATTGACAACCCCTATATTTCTTGGTACCTCGTTTCGATCTTCAACAAAATAGTCTTACAAGAGCTTTCCCATGAGTGTGTTTTTTTAGTTTCCAGTGACCACTCATGGGTAGATGAACTAATGAGTCATGAAAGAAGCAGAGAAACAGCAAAAGCTTGAAGCGCACATGACTATAAACTCAAATTTTAACCTGGAAACAAATGATTGAGCAGGTATCACATTCTAAGTGGAGGGTCTTGAGTGATATCAGATTCACTCTTTCTCCACTCAACAAATGAACCTTGAACACTTTATCCCCAAACAGAAAGCATAATCTACCTCTCAAGACAAATGAACTGATATAAATAGATATCAGATCAAGGTTCTCACATAACTAACCAGAATGACTTTGGGTGTGACCATGGGCTTTGTGAATGATTGGAGACAGTGGAGCTACCATGTGAACAAAAGCATTTTTGACAGAAAAATTCAATCACATATTACATGCAAATTCTTCAATACACAAGAAAAAGATCTATCCTCCAAAGCTAATGGCTAGACCACTGATTTTCAACCATTTTACACACACCCATGAACTGTTCAAAATAAAAGAAATAATTTACAGTCACCAAGGAACAAAATAAAAACATTTAATTAGAATTTATAATAGTATGTTCTGAGCACAGTTCTGCTTCTCTCTGATCCATAATCCAGCATATGTTGTTCAGTAGTAGTAACTTTCTGTAGACTTGAAGGGATTTTCCACAGGTCCAGGAAGGCTTATGAATCAGGAGACAATGACCACTGCTCTAGACAACTCTTATTTCTAAATATATTCAAAATGGCTAAAATAAGTGACATACTACTAATTTTAACAAGGCATATTCTATTATTACTTTTCCTGTTAGAAGATTTTCTAAATCATCTCTTTACTTTTTAGAAAATTAGTCTGTTTACTTAATTTATATATGGTTTGAAATCAATGTAACCACCACAAAAAGACAAGACACAATTTAAAAATGCTCAAGAGGGGCATGAGAGATAGTACAGGGGTAAAAGCACTTCTTTTGCAGATAGCCAACCCTGGTTTGAACTCTGGGGCCATATGATTGTCCAAGCAATAGAAATGAACCCTGAGCCCAGGGTCAGGTGTAGCTCCTGAACATTTTTAGGTGTGATTCAAACCATCCATTCAAAAATGATAATCATGAAGGTCTTTCTTAAATTTCATTACTGGTGGTGCCACTGCCACCCAAGAAGAGGTGAGAGGTCGCCTAATGCATTCCTGAACTCCAGAACCAGATGGCTGAAGACTTGCTATTCCACAAGAATAGAATTTTATGAAAGTGACTTGATCTCATGGAGCAAGAATGTCCTCACTTTGAAAATACTTGCTTAGTAGGTTAAGAGATACTTCAAGAATAATAAGTTAAAGGAAAGCTTATAGTTCTGGCTCCCTTCACAGCAGAAGCTTCTTGAAAATAGGGAGCTCTAAGGAAGATAGGCCACAAGTCTTGCAGTGCTTTTGCTACTATTAGAGATTGAACTCAGCATGCCTGTCTAACTCCACTGATTTTCAACAAGCCCTACTATTCAAGAGTCCTCCATGGCTTTCTCACACAATGCAGAACAGGTAGAAGACAAATGAGTCTGATTGGAGTTCCCACATACATAGTACAGAGTTCTTTGCAAGTAATTTATAATTGTTTAGACTTATAAAAGGCCTGTATTTAAATGAGTAATGCAACTGTTCTTATTAATAATGACAGGAGCTATTTCTGAATTTTCTTCCAAAAACATTAAAAAATGTCTTGTGACTACTATAAGTAGTGTTGTGACAAACATAGAAATGCAGAAAATACTATGCAGCCACTAAGAAAAATGAAATCATGAAACTTTTTTTATACATGGGTGGGTATGGAGATTATGATACTGAATGAAATGATACAGAAGAAGAGGGATAGACATAGAATAATCTCACTCCTTTGTGGGATATAAGAAAAATAAATTACAGTATAGTAGTAATATCGAGCCTCAATAGAGATGAGGGCCAGGAGGACCAGTCCATGGTAGGAAGCTTGCCCCAAAGAGCAATGAGTCATATTAGAAAAAGGTCCACTATGACAATGATAGTTGAAACTGATCAACCTGGACAAGAACTAGATGCTGAAAAGGGATAAATTGACATACATGGTAACCTTTCATTAACAATAGTGCAAACCGCAGTGCCAAAAAGGAGAGAGAGAGAGAGACAGAGAGAGAGAGAGAGAGAGAGAGAGAGAAGCAGAAGCAAAATGCCTGCACCAGAGACAGGCAAGGTGGGTGGGTTAATAGGAAGAAACAGGGGACATTGGTATTGGGAAAAGTGCATTGGTGAAGGGTCATGTATATTCTATGACTGACTGACACTCAATTATGAACAATTGTTTAACTACTGTGCTTAAATTAAGTATTTATTTTTAAAAATATTTTGAGGGACTAGAGAGATATCACAGTGGAGAGGGCTTTTGTCTCATAGGCACAATCCAGGTTTGATTCTCAACATCAATATATCTCATGCAGAGTTTTTTTGGACAAGTTTGACATGCTCCAAAAGTCTCCAAGTACTATGCTAGTATAAAAATGAAGTGATGACACTTGCCTCTGTCTCAGAATTAGAAGAAAACCTAGTTCCAAGATGTCCTGGCCATGACAAGATGGTTAGTTCCTTTATTGGGTTCCATAGATTCAGTGAGCACCCTGACCTTTAAAGGATGTTTTTAATTTTTCCATGAGAGCAGATGTATTGTCTTAATCAATTAAAAATATGTGTTTATATATATTTTCCCAATCAACCCTAATTTTATTGATAACAGAGATCAGGTTGAGTTGATCTGAACCCTGTAGGATCATTTATTTAATTCTCCACTTTTCAATCTGTGGTCTCTACAGAGGGCAACTTGTATTCCAAGTGCACAACTATTCTTGAGCTGTTTGCGCCACCTCATAAGCTCCACACAGAGTAATAAAAACTTAATTTTATATACTTACAGCTGAATAATCCAGGATTTTTGAACACAAGAAGAGGAAGTTAATTTTTAATCTATATTTTTCATGAGCTATAAATACATTCTAAAGAAAAAGAAAGATATAAGAATCTCTGGACCTAGTTTACCATTTAATTGTAAGTGAAATAGACTTTATTTTGTTGTCAACCACAATTTCTAGTAAAATATCCTGACTTCTTTATGGTATGATCAACTTTTGCCTCAGATTACAATAAATAATCTTTCAAAATATCCATGATGGGGGGTGGGTAGAGCGATAGCACAGCAGTAGGCTGTTCACTTCGCATTCATCCAACCCTGGACAGACCCAGGTTCAATTCCCGGCATCCCATATGGTCCTTTGAGCCTGCCAGGTGTGATATCTGAGCAGAGAGCCAGAAGAACCCCTGAGTACTGCCTGTTATGGCCTTAAAACAAAAAAAAAATCCATGATGTGAACATTCTAAATGAATTTTTAAATTGTGTCTGAAAATCAGTGGCAATTCACTGTTTTTCCTTGAAACCAGATTAATCCTCTTTCCTTATTTACTTCATTATCTTTTAGGGCATGTTTCATTCTATAAAAATAAAGTTTAGTAGAGTGCTTTGTACAGTCTCAAATAAAGTTCATATTTATTTCAGTTTGATTTATTTTCTTCAAAAGAAAATTATGTATTACTGTGGTCCTTTGGGGAAAACAATAAAGATTCAGAAATATATTCCTTTGCTCCATTTCTCCAGGAATATTTTCTCTATAGCACAAAGTTAGAAAGAATGGAGAGGGACCACACCAAAGTTTGCACGTAATTCCTTTCCACTCCTTTCACTACTGACCTTTACCCACAAGGATCTGGCTACCCTCCCTTTCTACTTGCATATCTATAAAGAGTAGGAGGCAGAGTGACACTTGACTCCAGAGCATTACACATGAATAACATTAAACCTGTGCCATTCTATTCTCCCTCTAATAGTTCAAAATGGCACTAACAATGTAATGGACTGCCTTACATCAGGTCCAGGGAAATAAAAGGGAGTTACTTCTTGATTTATGAAAAGCATCTAATGAAGCTATAAGCAACAATAACCCTTTGTTATATAGGGACATAAAAGCTGACAAATACAATTGCTACAAATACAATTTGATTCAAGTATTAGGTTTTGACCCAATGTACATTTTTTATTATATGAATATGAAAGATGAATCCAAATGGAAGTTTCAGAATGTCATTTCAGGACCAGAGAGATGGTATAGCAACTAAGGTACTTTTACATGCAGTCAACCCGGGTTCAGTGCCCACATTTCATATAATATGGTCCTCAGAGGCCATCAGAAGTGTTTCCTGATCAGAGCTATGAATAATCCTGGAGTACCCGGTGTGGACCCCAAATCAAAAGAAGTGAAAGTCATTCCCTATATCTGTTCTTTAGTTTTTTCAATCAGTACGTTTTGATCAACTACTATATACTGGACATAGGTATGACTAAGAGAGATTTGGCCCTCTTTTCATATGGATTTGGATTATAGTAAACCACAACTCAGGCTCACAGTAATGATCACTGATTCTCAAAATGTGAAAATTAAGATGCCAAAGAGATCAACAACTAGTGACCCTATCAAGAACTGTGGAGAAATATAGACAAATTCTTATTTGAAAAAGACAGATATCTATTAAGTATATGGAAAAAATTCATCATCATCATTTACTATCAGAAAAATACAAAGCAGGGCCCGCGAGGTGGCGCAAGAGGTAAGTTGTCTGCCTTGCAAGCGCTAGTCAAGGAAGGACCGCGGTTTGATCCCCGTATGGTCCCCCCAAGCGAGGGGCAATTTCAGGAGTAGCCCCTGAGCATCAAACGGGTGTGGCCCCAAAAACCAAAAAAAAAAAAAGAAAAAAAAAGAAAAAGAAAAATCAAATAAACATTGAGGAATATTTTATACCTATGAAAATGGCAAACATTAACAAAAAATGTGGTTAAAAAAAAGGAACTATTGCTCACTACTGGTGGAAATGTTGTCTGGTTTATTCGCTATAGAGAACAGTTTGGAAATGTCTCAAAATATAAGAACAGAACCATGCCCAAAATTTCAGTCACCATGTTTGAATCAGTCCAGCACCATAGACCTACTCTTTTCACCAATGAGATGTAAATCAAGCATGAAAGATTATGGCTACACCAGCCTATCTGGCAGAGTTGGACATCTTGGGAGGACAGAGGGGGCCAAATTCATACTCTACTGAAGCCATGTTTGCTGCTTCCATCACCCCAAATCACCATTTCCCCGATAGCCCTGTCTCATCTGTTACTCTCTATTATTCTCTTCAGGAAGACTGATTTGACCACATTTCAGGTATGCTGGTTTGGGGGACTGATATCACCAGGGCTTTTTAAAGCAAGTGCCCTACCCTTATTTTTGTTTGTTTGTTTGTTTTCTTTTTGTTTTGGGCCACACCCAATGATGCTCAGGGGTTACTCCTGGCTATGTGCTCAGAAATCGCTCCTGGTTTGGGAGACCATGTGGGATTGAACCCCGTTCTGGCAAGGCAGACACCTTACCGCTTCGCCCCCCCCCCTTTCTTTTATCTTCCTTCTTCCAGACCTAAAAGTCTAGTTTTAGTAATAGTGCTCTGAATTTCTGGACAACCTCATTTGTTTGTTGCTGTGATCCCCAAAGAAACACTTCAGTTGAACAGAATGAACAGCTAACAATATCTTGCTAAAACTTTCGCCATTGTTTTAATGACTTCCATGTAGATACAATAATTTTTACAAATGTACTTCCCACTGTACTTTTTTTTCTTTATTTTCTTTCCCACTTTCTTTTTCTATTTTCTTCCTATTTTACTTTCAATATATTTGCTTTTCCTTATCTGGAAACAAATGTATTATGATCAATTATATCAACTATGTGATACATTTTCTCCCCATAAGAAAAGTAAGAATAGAGACTTCCTCATGACCCAAAAATTATACATCTTGGCTTCTATTCCATAAATGAAAAAGAAAAACCCCACAAAAATATATGTACACCTATGTTCAATGCAATGCTAGTCAGGGTATAAAAACAATCAAAATGACTGGATAAAGATGAATGGATAAAGAAGTTGCTGCTGTGCCCAGGGATAGTTCAGGAAGTAAGGCATCTGTCCTGCATGTAGTAACCTGAGTTTGCTCCTAGGTACCATCTTTTGTCCCTTGAACATATCTGGGACTGTTGAGCTCAGATTCAGGAGTAAAACTAAAGACAACTGGGTATGCCCCCCTCAATACTGTGGTATTCATGTGTTGATGTTTGTATGCAGCTTTAATAATATAGAAAATAATTCATTTCACTGAAACTTCAGTGGAACTGCTGGAGTGCATCATATGGAATAAAATTGATCAGAGGGGGAAGGGAAAATACTGGATGAGCTTATTCATATTTGTATAGAGAATTAAAACAATCAATAGATAATATTAATTGAAAACAAACTCTGGGTTCTAGAGTACAAACTATGAACTCCAGAGGATGGGGAGTTGTGGACAGGGCATGACATAGGAGTATGTGTAGGGAGTCTTAGGCATTTTTAGATAATGAAATAACTGTGTCAATAAACTTCAGTATCATTGTAAACACGTTACTTTAAATATAACATTTTAAAACATATGGATATCACTGAATTTAAAAAACCACCTACTTGTCAAGTAAATGGTTTAAAATGCATTATATAAAAATATAAAGTATTTCAAAAAGGAAGCTATAATATTCAAAAAAAGACAGAAATCAGAGAAATTCTAAAGGATTTTATATGAGAAGTTTCCACATTGATTATTGACACTACTTGGTGTCTCCCAATTGGACCCCCAGATAGTTTCTCTGGGTATAGCTCTGGTGGCCCATTAGCATTGCAGGGCCTCAGCACATTGAATAAGCATATGCCAGCACTGACCCATCAGGGCTTCATATTCTAAGTTTCCTTGGTTTCCTGAATACTACTTGTGCTACCCTTATCCTAAGTCCCAGGAAAACATGCACACACATACACACACACACACACACACACAAACATACACACATAATACAGAATAAAAGAAGACCTAGAGAAATAGTACAGTATGTTGTACACTATCCTTGCAGATAGATGACCTAGGTTTGAGCTCCAGCTTTTCAGATGGCTCCCCAGGCCCAGCCAACAGTGATCCCTGAACACAGAGGGAGGGTAAGCCCTGTGTACAGCTGGTCGTGCCCCCCCCAATAATAAAATAAAATGAATAAATTCCACTTTCATTGAACATAGAGAACAACAGTGCATTCATCCTGTATTTGTAAATTTTACCCAACAAAGTCTAATCCTAATCTATATATTCATATATATGATATTCATTCAAGGAAATTCATATGTATTACTTTATCCTTTCTAATTTACAAAGAAACCTCTAATTTGATTAGTAATGTGTCTATTCCTAGGAAACTACTATTATTGGCCTTATACCAATTTCTTTATCCTACAATGTCCCATCTAGAGATGACTTTATCTATGGACCTTGACAATTCTGCCTGAAAAGAAATGAAGGCAACTTTTTTCCCTATGGGATTTAGGGGAAATATCACACTTCTTCACAGTCCTTGAAAGATATTTCCTAAGGACCAACGCTTGGAGCAGCAACAATGATTTTTCCACCAGAAGGTGCAAATCTTGAGTGGAAAAGGCTGCGCACTGTGGTTGGTTGAGCATAAAAACACAAATCTGACTCTTGAGTGTGCCTAATGCCCCATGTAGTGACAGGTTGCAGCTGCCACACCCACTCACATCCTTCCCTTCCTAAAAGATTATTGAACCAGGCTATTGTTTACCCAACCCTAGCTGGTGTGTGGCTAAACACATTGAACAGATAAACCTGGTAAATTTTCTTTATAAGTAACAGATAAGACATCACCTAATCACAATCAAGACATCTGCCTCAGTGCTGGGACTTTTTTGGTCATTAAAGTCTGCAAACTTAAGACTAATGTTGTCTTGTGTGCTGAGTTAACCAAAGACTAACATTAGTTAGGGAATTAGAGAAGGAAGAGAAAAAGATAAAAGTGATGAATACTGGTGCCAAAGCTATAGCACAGTAGTAGGGCATTTGCCTAGCATGCGGCTGACCCAGCACAGACCTCAGTTGGATCTCTGGCGCTCCATATGGTCCCTCAAAGCCAGAACGATTTCTGAGCACACAGCCAGGAGGAACCCCTCAGTGTCATCGGGTGTGGTCCACAAACAAACAAAAAAAAAAGTGATGGATACTTTGGGGATGAAGTAATAGTACTTTCTTTGATTGGCTGACCCAGGTGTGCTCCCTGACATCTCATATGGTCCACTGAGTACTGCCCATAATAATTCCTGAGTATGAGTCAGAAATAACCACTGAGAAGTAGCACACAAAGCAAAAAAAAAATAGTGATGAATATAGAGAAAATATACAAGGCAAGAATAAACTAAAAAGAAAAAAAAGCAGAAAAGTTAGCACAAAAGAATGAGTCACATTTCTAGAACCAGTAATAAACTTTATAATTCAAAATATGTTTTTAAATGGTGGAGGTGGATATTTAAAGAAAGGTGTTATTCTGTATAAATGAGAAACAAAAATAAGAAATGCCTACATAGGATCAGAGTGGTGGTGCAAGTGGTAGGACATTTGCCTTACACACGCGAACCTAGGATGGACTGTGGTTTAATCCTCTGACATCCCATTTGGTCCCCCAAGCAAGGAGCAATTTCTGAGCGTATAGCCAGGAGTCACCCCTGAGTGTCACTGGGTGTGACCCAAACTCCAAAAAAAAAAAAAAAAGCCTACATAAAGACAAAAATAAGAAATGCCTACAATAGAGTTTTAAAAAGCCCTCTTTTGACCCAAACCAAAGTTGCTCAATTTCCTTTCAAAATATATTCTAGGAATATGTGGACCACCAGCAGCCAAGATAGTTTTTGTGGAATTTCAATGCAAAGCAAATGTATAGATGTTGACATAAAATCCAAACTGTCTGAAATGGAACTGAAGATAGAGATTCAGGGATATTAGAAGAGATAAAGAATTAAACATACAATTTTTTATAAAGACCATTTAATGCATGGCATCAAGCTTGGGCAGCCAAGCCTTTCAAAACTGAGGTGCTAGTAATGGTGATATGTATAGGCCTCCAAAATGGGTACAGAATAAGACAAATACTATATGAAAATCACCATCTCTGTAGGCAGGCTGTAAAAAACATATCATTCTTATTGAAAAATAATTCATTCAGCTGCACCCCAGCAGGATGTAAAGAACAACACACAGCATTCGAGAATGCAGAGCATCAGGGGGCAATAAACTTTATAAAAACTATTAAAGCATACAACAAAGCAAGATAATAAAAGGAGAAAACAATGGAAATGTCAGCCCAATTTATTAAGTACCCATGTTAATACATAAATGTGAGCACTTCCTGAAACACACACATGCTTATGACATTAGCATTCAGATACTGCACCAACACCTTTGGTCTGTCAAAGCTGACCTGCTATGCTATAGAGAAATCAAAACCAGTGGGTTGCCACATGGGAATGCTGGTCCGGAAGTGTTTCCCACCAGGAAATGCTGGAATTGTTCACAAGTACCTCAGACATTGCTTCAGTCACAGACATAGAGATTAACTGAAAACAGTATCACACATATTCCTAAGCTAGAAAGGTAGCCAGGCACTTGAAACTAGTGGGCAGCATGCGCAAACATGCCTCAAAACCTACCTTTCTCTTTAATTTCTGGAAAGTTCAATAAATAAGCAGACTTAGACAAGTATCCACAGACAGTGACTAACTCAGGCTGCTAAAGTGCAGGTGTCCGCATGCCCTTTTGCTAACGTTTTTCCATTCTTTGCTAACCCTCATCCCCGCCCCCAGAGGCATAAAATGTCTTCCTTTTAGACCTCGAGATTTGCTTCACCCAAGTTGAAACACATTGAGAGTTCTATTTACACATTAGCAAATATTTTATTAACCGATTTCCTCCTGTCACCTTCCCTGTGTAAAGTAGTTGGCAGTAGGGAAAGAGGCTGAGCACAGACCAGGGAAGAAAGGGTAAAGGAAAAGTTTTCTTCCAAGGCAGCATGACAAGGCCAAGATTGGTGACAAAGAAGCTAATAAAGCAGAAAAGATGACTGAAATTAAAATATAGCCCTGGAGATAAATAGTGCTTAAGAGGACATTAGTCTACTTACAATGATTCTGAAGTAGCCAAAATAAAAATAAAGATAATTACTTTCAATGAACCCATCTAACTCTCTCCAAAATTATTTCCTGTTAAAGGCCTATAGATGCCATTCAGAATCTTCTTTACACCAAACAAGAAGTAGGGCAACTAAAATAGAATCCAAGTTTAAAAAAAAACATTCAAGAACCAAAGCAGATATTAACATCTGCCAAGCTAACAAGTGTAGAGTACAAGCATATACCATGTTCCCGAATGTAAGTGTCCAATAAATTTGTGATAATGAAGATATCGCCATTATAATTGATTGCCCCACCCCACTCCCATTACCATTTTTTTCATCTCTATCTCCCTTTCTCCTCTTTAATTTATAGGAGCAGCAGCACTGACCATGAACAAATAATCTATTTAAACTTGTATTTTGTTTGTTTTTATACCACACATGGCAGTGCTCCAGGCTTATTCCTGGTTCTGTACTTAGGAATTACTTTTGATGGGCTCAAGAGACCCTAGACTATCTCTTTTCTGAATGGGGTGGGGAGTTTGGGCCACACCTGGTGAAGTTTATGGGTTACTGCATTAAGAAATAGCTCACCTCATGAATCTCACCACAAACAGGGATGAGTTTAGTTAGAGAAATAACTACATTTTGAACTATCCTAATAATGAGAATGTATGAGGGAAATAGAAAGCCTGTCTAGAGTAGAGGTGGGGATTGGGTGGGGAGAAGGGAGATTTGGGACATTGGTGATGGGAATGTTGCACTGGTGATGGGTGGTGTTCTTTACATGACTGAAACCCAAACACAATCATGTATGTTATCAAGGTGTTTAAATAAAAAATATGTAAAAGATGTTACATTGCTAATGGAAATAAATTTTCATAGATGTGCATATGGAAATGGCAGTATATATCTCCCTTGCTAATTTCATTAATAGGATCATGATGAATTTAAGAATAATACTCAAAAGGAAATTTAGATGAAAAAAAAAAGAAATAGATATTTGTAGTGCTCAGGGCACCATGTGAAATGAAGGAGATCTAACTTGATTTGGCTAGATAAAAATCAAGCACCTTACCCACTGTACTATCATTCCAGTCCACTGCTGCGCTATCTTTTTTCTCCCCGACTTATCATTGTTTTATAGTTTTTCCACACAAATCAGGTTTGTGACATTACAACACCTGTTTCTGTGTATTTCTTAGACAAAAAGCTACAACAAAAAATAATTTAAGCAAAATTTTGTTTTGAAATTCCTGTCAGGTTGAGATTTTAGATTTTAGGTTGAAATGTTTTTTTATGGCTAAATTATAAAAAACCTGATACTCAGCAGGTGCTACTAAAATGTGCAGTTTACGATTACATACAGTTTCCCCAATTTCAAACACTGATCTACTTTAAGATAATTTGTTTTCTAAATTGTTATAGTATAAAGCCACACATTTTCTTTTACTTGTTTATGGAGATTAATTGAAATATCACATGCTTGGAATTTATAGGTCAAAGAAGATTTTTCCTTTTGGAGTGAAGTTAGGAACAGAAAAATAACTCATCCTCCAGCTAAAAATTGAGAAGGAAACACCAAGAAATAGAATGTTTATTTGTTTCTATTATTATTTTATTGTAAGATTAGAGGTAATAGTGTTATCAACTGTCACGAGGAGATTGTACATATGGTCAATCTGACTTAGGATAACAAAAATGAAACCATTTTTTATTACTACATTGTGTAAGCCTCTTGAGCTAACACTTTCCACATAATTCAAATAAATCTATAAAAATCTATACTTAGCAAAACTGTAACTGTGAATTTAACTCACTGGCATGCTAAAGTATAAATGTAAAGAGTTCTTATTAGAGAGGATTTGAGTTACAGGATATCCACTTAGCATCAAATTTAAGGACAGTCTTTTTGGGGAAACAATATGGATATTCTTCATAAAACTAAAACTTGAGCTTCACAATATGATCCAGCAATACCACTCCTAGTGATTTACCCTAAGAACCCCAAAAACATATACAGAAAAATCCTCTGTATTCTATATATATATTGCAGCACTATTTACAATAGTCAGAATCTAAACAATCCAAGTGCCTGAGCACAGATGAGTGGCTATAGAAATTTGGTATATCTACACAAGGAATAAATGCAGCTGTTAGACAAAATGAAGTAATGAAATTTTCTTATATATAGACTAAATATGGGGAGTATTATACTGAGGAAAATAAGTCAGAGGGGAGACATTGAATGTTTTCACCCCATTTGTGAGGACCCATAACAAAAATAAGATAGTATGGTAATACTATCTAGAGTCAATACAGTTGAGGACCTGCAGGACCCAGTCCATGGTAGGAAGAAAAAAAACAAGGTAAACAATGGAGGAGGGAGGGAGGGAGGAGAGAGAGAAAGAGAGAGAAAAGAAACAAAGAATAGAAAAGATACAAAGATAGAAAGAAAGAAAGAAAGACAGACAGACAGACAGACAGACAGAAAGAAGGAAAGAAAGAAAGAAAGAAAGAAAGAAAGAAAGAAAGAAAGAAAGAAAGAAAGAAAGAAAGAAAGAAAGAAAGAAAGAAAGAAAGACAGAAAGACAGAAAGAAAGAAAGAGAAAGAAGAGAGAGAAAGAGAAAGAAAGAAAAAGAAAGAGAGAAAGAAAGAAAGAAAGAAAGAAAGAAGAAAGAAAAAATAAAGAAGGAAAGAAAGAAGAAAGAAAGAAGAAGAAAGAAAGAAAGAAAGAAGAAAGAAAGAAAGAAAGAAAAGAAAGAAAGAAAGAAGAAGAAAGAAAGAAAGAAAGAAAGAAAGAAAGAAAGAAAGAAAGAAAGAAAGAAAGAAGAAGAAAGAAAGAAAGAAAAGAAAGAAAGAAAAGAAAGAAGAAAGAAAAAAAGAAAAAGAAAAAGAAAAAGAAAGAAAGAAAATACCTGTCCTGGCCAGGCAAGGGGGAGAGTGGAAACTTGGGACATTGGTGGCAGGATATGTACATTGGTGAAGGGTGAAAGTATATGGTAAGACTGATATTTAATCATGAATAATTTTCTAACCACAGACCTTTAATATAGAGGGCTGAAGAAAACTTAAGGAAATTCCTTTAGCAAAGAATGGAGTTAGGTCATATTATGCTTTATATTTTTGTCTATACAGGATATTAACAGTAGTATAAAATGTCAACAACTCTTAAATTAACAAAATGTAAAATGCTTAGCCATAGAATGCAGCCAAAATAATTATTGTACTTTAAAACAGAGGCTAAACGGATCTGAAACATCAACCTTAATTTTTATGATTATAAGCTTTTTGTACCATGTCACAAGATAGAAATAAAAGTATGGGCTTTTTCATATAGAAATGTAAATCACAGGTCTTGCCAATAATAAACAAACAAAATGAACAACTATGAAATAGAGAAGAAATAGCTAAGTTTTTAGTTTCTTGATCAAATTTTACATTCAGTTATCCTGAATCATTTACTTTATCTGAAATTCAGTGTATTATATCTATAGCTTATCTATACTTCAATAATTATAAGTAGTTTAAATACATATAAGTATATGAATACTCTTGAAATTTAGGTTTAAAAACAAATCTACAGAAAAATTTGAATTCTGGCTGTTTTGGAATTTTACCTATTAAAAAATTTTAACCATAAATGCCATTTGATCTTTTTTTTCCACATTAGATCAAAACTTTCTTGCTGATTATTTATTTATGTCATTTGAAGGAACTAAAATCAGTCTGTCTCCAAATTTTGCAGCCATCCATACTTTTCCTAATAAGAACTAATTTTACAAGGTCCTTTCTGGCCAAGAAACTTTCAACCACTATAAACTAGTCAGACACAATACAAGATGATTAGACCAGAGTATATAGACTGTGTAGCATAACTGCCAGTTAAACATTATAGCATGCTTCATTTTAATCATGTAGCTTTCATCTTTTTGAACACCCTTTTAGCATCTCTTGAGAAAAAAAAATAGAGACTTTGAAAAAGCTGAGATTCTGCTAAATACTATAAGCTGATGCTGCTATACTGTACTTTGCCCCCCTGACTTCCCAAACCCATGATAACATAAAATATCCTACACAATACTTTAAGGTCTAATACTTGTGGTCTTAAATTAGATAGTTATCTTCAGTTGAAAGGTCAATATGAATTAAGGTTAAAATGCAATCACATAGCTTACTCAGATTTATCATTATTATGATAATGTCCTTAGTATAACAATAATAAATAAGTGGTGAATTAGCAGAAAACTTTATGGCATGTATTATTACACTGTTAATTACAGGGTTAATTTATGTGAGGCCAAACATAATGCAATTAAAGCAAAATTCTACATTATAAATGCCACAAAATTACAGTCAGCAAAATAATTTTGGTGACTGCCTTAAAGATGCCTGCAGTAATACAGTTTTCATTATATCTTAATAGAAATAGAATAAATGCAAGAGCTTTAGAGTAAGCCATTTCCAGAAAACTTAAATGCAAATCTCTAAGTTTTGTCTATTTGATGATCATGCTATTTGAGAAGAATTTATATTCTTATATGCATACCTTTCTGTAACTGCATGATGATCTGGGCCAAAAAAATTTATCAAAAGACAGATTTGAAATTTTGAAAATCTTTAGAGATAAATGCTATTTAAGCCTATATATAATCCTATATATTTCCTCCCATATGATAAAATATTGAGAATAATATAATATTTCAGCTTATAATTTAAGACATAAATCTTGATATGAGGAGAAAAAATATCAAGTTTAGAGAAAGTCACACATTTGCCAAGATTTAGGTGCCTTTTACTAATTTCTTGAGAATATTAAGGTAAATGTTTTCAATAACAACATGCCATATTTAATATTCATTTTGATAGTATACCAAAACATGCCTAAAAGAACATCTTAGATGAATGACAATTAAAGCCTCCATCTGGAGTTATAGTTCATGAAAAAATTGAAAACAACCAGGAATGTGGCTCAGTGGTAGACACTTATCTTACATATATGAAGCCCTGGGTTTGATCCAAATAATAATAATAATAGTAATAATAATAAATAGACAAACAGGGGCCAGAGAGATAGCATAGTGTTAGGGCATTTGCCTTGCAGGCAGCAGATTCAGGATGAACAGTGGTTCAAATCCCAGCATCCCAGATGGTTCCCAGTACCTGTCAGGAGCGATTTCTGAGTGAGCCAGGAGTAATACCTGAGCACCACTGGGTGTGACCCAAAAACAACCGCCCCCCTCCAAAAATAGACAAACAAATCTAGGGTAACTTTACCTCATTCCCCCTAAAATATTTGTATATATTTATATAACAAAGAATTTGTACGATTCTAAAATAATAATAATAATAAATACAAAGAGAATATGGTTTGACAAAAGTTGGATTTCAAAATACAGTGGGGGCATTTTATTTTATATAAAAATATAAATTTACATCTATATAAACACAGTTTTTATTTAAAATTTATCCTAAATCTTTGCCCAATTTGATCAAGTTAGAAACTGGAATGACGTACAGTGGGTAAGACATTCACCATGCATTTGGAAAATCCAATTTACTCTCCAGGGACCAAATATAATCTTCTAAATACTTCAGTGAGTGACAGAGCATAGAGTAAGCCCTGAAAAAGATTGAATACAAAAACACAACAACAAAAAATAAAACAAAGGAATAAAGTGATGAAGTGTATTTTTGATAGAGTTCATTCCTTATCATAATTGTAGATTTTCTAGCCAGTACATTAAAGCATGAAAAAGATATTAAAGTAATAGAAAAATAAATGGGGGCCAGAGCAATAGCACAGAGGTAGGCTGTTTGCCTTGCATGGAGCCAACCCCAAATAGCCCCAGTTTGATTCCTGGCATCCCATATGTTCCCCCCTAGCCTGCCAGGAGCAATTTCTGAGCACAGAGCCAGTAGTAACCTCTAAGTGCCACTGAGTGTGACCCCAAAACTAAAACAAAACAAAACAAAAAAAATGAATAAAATGGTCTCTAAAATGAATGACATTATCTTATGTATAAAATGCTAATAAAATCTATCAAAAACCATAATTTTAAAATAGTACACTAATAAAGTTTTAGGCATAACAATGAATATCAATAACATTTTGATGCATTATCAATTAGCAAATATTTGGAAAATGAATTAAGGAAAATGTTATTCAGAATGGGTATTTAATAAAAAAGTAAACTGCTTAGGAATAAACTAATAAGAGAAGTATAATTTTTGAATATATACTGAAAAGAATGAATTATTAAAAATATCTAAATAAATGAGTTATATGTCATGTTACCAGGTAAGATAACTCAACTCAGTATAGTTGATCTCAAAATTCCATTAGGCTTTATAACAGAAATTAACAACTTGATACAAAATTTATATAAAATATAAATATGCTAGAAGAGTAAAAAATATTAAAAGAAATGTTGTAGATCCATATTACCTAATTTCAAAACATGTTTCAAGATACAGAAATTTAAAATAAGATACAGAAATAAAGACAATGGGATATTAGTAAGTAGATAAAAAAGCATAAGTATGTTTCTACATATGCATTAATGAAAAAGAGTTCAGATATTTTAGTTATACTGTCAATTGATTTTAAGAAATGGTATCAAGACAATTCAATAAAGAGGATGAAAACAGTCTTTTCAATCAATGTTTCTAGAGTGTATGAAGATCCCTATGCTTACTTTTTTGGGGGGGCCCACTCTGTGGTGCTCAAGGAATACTCCTTGTCTGAGCTTAGGAATCACTTCTGGTGGTGTGTGGGGGACCATATGGATTCTGGGAATTGAACCTGAATTGGCTGCATGCAAGCCATCACCGTAACTGCTGTACTTTCTCTGGCCTCTAATTTTTTTAAATGTATATACTTAATTTATGCATCAAAATTTAAGTCAAAATGAATAAACATATATGTAAGATATAAAACTATAAAATTCTGGAGGAAAATAGAGGAGAAAATTTTTCAGCTGTTACACCCAAAATCTCATTAATAAAATCAATGACTTTGATATTACAAAAATTTTTTAAAATTGTCTCTTCATGGGTTTTAAGAAAAATGAAAGACACCCTTGTAATAATAATTTTCAGACACAAAAGAGAAAAGAGCTGGAAGTTCCAGCTCACCTCAGGAAGCTCACCACAAATAGTGATGAGTTTAGTTAGGGAAATAACTACATTTTGAACTGTCCTAATAATGAGAATGTATGAGGAAAATGGAGAGCCTGTCTAGAGTACAGGCGGGGGTCGGGTGGGGAGGAGGGAGACTTGGGACATTGGTGATGGGAATGTTGCACTGGTGATGGGTGGTGTTCTTTACATGACTGAAACCCAAACACAATCATGTATGTAATTAAGGTGTTTAAATAAATTTAAAAAAATTGTCTCTTCAAAGGGTACCATTAAGTAAATAAAAAGACATGCTCCAATAGACCTTACAATTAAAAAAAATAAGACTGACAACCCAGTGAAAAATAGTGAAATATTTGAAGAATGCTCTAAAGATGTATGGCTAACATGAAAAGATTCTCAATGGCATCAATTATTACGGAAACAGTAAAAGTCTGGCTCATAAGATTCTGCTCCTTAGATACATGAGCTATGACTTTGTTACCATGTAATACTTGTGATTAGTGTCTTACTTCCATGATTAGGTTGAATGCTTATGGTAAAAATAGTTTTATTCTCAGTGATCCTTTTCAAAGAGTAGGTGGACTTTGTACACCTGCGAGATACTACAGAGGTTGAGGCACTTTCTCTGTGTGTGCTTCACTTCCTTGTACCATATATAGTCTCATGAACACTGTGGGGAATGATACCTGAGCAGAGAAACAGGAATAAGCCCTGAGTTCTTCTAAGTAAATATGGCCCAAACTGTAAAATCAACAAAATAAAATGAAAACTAGATATTTCATTTCATTTTTTAGGAACATGGATGCAGTTTATGGCACTTTGGTAATGATAATGTGAGGTGACTACCTCCAAGATAATAGATATTAACACTAAATTAAACACATGACTGAAACTATAATTTAAAACAAAATAAAAATAATGAATTGGGTCTTATCTGGAAAGGATTTCAAGTAAAGACTGTTCTGTTGGTTTTAAGAAAGCACAACTTTTGCTTTGTTGGAAACTGTCTCTGAAAGTGGTACAGCATGATTCCAGGAATGTCAGTTGTCCCTAGTTAGTAGCTAGTGAGAAAATAGAGACATTATTTATACTGTCTCATGGGAAAAAAACTTTTTCAACAACCAGTGGGTCTGAAAGAGTTCTTAAATTCAAATGAGAAGAGATTAATTTCAATGAGTTGACTTTGAGACCCTGACTTATGGGCCTGTGGATCTACATTCAGATTATAGATCTACAGAAACTGGACAAAACCATGTCATTTTCTGATGCTAACTATGTGATAATTTGTGGCTTTGCATTAGAAAACTAACATAGAAATAATAATTTAAACCATGATGAGGTTTTACACATATTAAAAAATAACTGAAAACATCTGGAACTAAAAAAGCAAAATTAAAATCAGAAAGTGAATTGGTCTTAGCCAAAGATTGAGAATGAATCAGGGATTGCCTGTGAGTTGGTGTTATGTAACTTTTTATAATTACAGGAGTCTTAAAATTTGATTGTTTTAGTGGATAAAAATTTGAAACTTACTAGTAAGCATTCAACTGCACATTTACATTAATGGTATAGTATTTATATAGAGAGAGAATGTAAAATATGCTTCAGTTAACGTTTTTTAATAATTTTTATTTTGACCAAAGTGGCTTACATATCTTTCACAGTAATATTTTAGGTACATATTAACATTGAATCAGGGGAATTCGCATCACCAAAGTTGTCCTCCCTCCACCCCCGTTCCCATCTTGCATCCCATATTCCCCATTCTCACCCCCCAGGCTTCTAGTATAATTTTAAAATTAAAACAAAGGCTCTTGAATCCAAAAATAATTACAAATGGCAATGAAACAGTGGCATACTTATAGTATACTATGATAATACAAACCTATTACTTTGACTTTTCTTTTTATTTTTTTGGTTTTTGGGCCACACCTGGTAACGCTCAGGGGTTACTCCTGGCTATGCACTCAGAAATTGGTCCTGGCTTGGGGGACCATATGGGATACCGGGGGATCGAACCGCGGTCCATCCTAGGCTAGCACAGGCAAGGCAGGAACCTTACCTCTAGCGCCACCGTGCCGACCCCTACTTTGACTTTTCTAATATTTACAAATATTCAGATGTCAACCATTGTTAAGTGAGAAGTGGACATTTCAATCCTTTCTTGTTTATATTTGAAACATTGTTTTTTTTTCAGGTACATGCATTTTTGTATTTGAATAATGCATCTTGTGCTTTAATTTAATTTACATTCCAACTTTCTATGAACTTCAACCAAATCAGGCTGTATGTTTTGTATTTTGTTGGTTTGCTTATTTTGAGGAGCTCTAAAATGCTATAATACTAGCAAAGCGACAAAAGAAGTTTTCGAAGTTCTGCTGAAGTTATTAACCCTCTTTTCAGAGTCCTCTCTTCCTTAGCATATTTGAAATATTGAGTTTATTTTATAATCTACTTGGTTATAAAACTTTTTTCTGATTTACATTATACTTTTTATTGACACATTTTCAGTAGAGAAATTTTATATCTGTCTTAGATTACAAGATGGAGGTTATGTAATAAGAGTAAAATTAGACCCCCTTGGATAGAAAATGTAGCTCTGCAAGAGAGTGCATGTCTCTTTCAATGCACGAGGGTCTGGGTTTGATCCCCAGCATTACACTTAAGTCATGTGTCCTTCAGAACTCCTTTACTTATAAATTTTTAATTTATAAAATAGATTGAATCATGCCAATGTTTGTAGTTTATTATTAATTAGAAGTGATTCAGATTTAAAGTTTAATGTCACACTTGCTGTAATATGTTGTTGTGGAATCCTGACAATTTTTTTTCCTTTTAGTCAAATAAGAATTCTTTAACCTACTAACAAAAGGAAACAACTAAATCAAAATTCTCGCCAAGAAACTGACCCAATACATTACTCAAAAGTCACAAAAAGGAAAATAAGTCAAAAGAGAAAATAAGAGCAATAAATTACAATGGCAGTTCTTGGGAATATTTAAAGACACTATTAATGAGTGTGTTAATATATTTTTTCAATCCACCTTGTAACTACTTGCAGACTATTCTTAATAATGAAACAAAGCTGAATCCATCCACATGAGCACACAGTAGCAGAAAAACAATACCAAATGCAAAAGAATCCTACAGAGAATTTTGGGCTTGGTTTTCTACTTTTCACTTTACCCTGTCATACAACCTTGGGAGAAATCACCATTCACCTCTTAGTCTGTTTCCATGTTGGCAAAGTAAAATGAATAATACTTGACCTTCCTGTTTAAAATAAATCATATGATGACTAAATAAAACAGGATGTATAAGAGTGTCTGATGAATCAAGCTGTATGCAATAAAATAATTATTTTGAGAGTAAAATCAAAGAATGATGATAGCAATAAATATTCATTTTGCTAATTTTTGGGCAAGTACACAATTTGCTTCATCAAAGTACAAAGTGGTCACAAGAATTCATAACTTAATTTATGAAAGCTCAAAGTTGTTTATGTGTCTCATCTTATTTAATTTTCTATACTTGATCTTAGCCAAATGACTAAGAAGCGATTTTCTAACATGCAAACTACTCTTCCTATTTCAGGAAAAGAAGCTTTGGGGCTAGCACAGTGGTTAGGACATTTGCCTTGTATATGGCCAATCCCTGGCATCCATATGGTCCTATGAACCTGCCAGAAGTGATTTGAGTTCATAGCCAGTAGTAACTCCTGAGCACCGGTGTGTGGCTCAAAAACCAAAACAAAAATATTATGAAGTGAACCTGATGCAAACAGAAAAGTTACCATCATACTAAGACTCTTAACTTCTAGCAGAACTATGCTCCGAAAATTCTCTACACACTAAAGCTAGAGGTGATAGTTTAAATTTGTGTTTGTTTTCTGTTACATTCAACTTGGAGATGGAAGACACATATTAGTCTTTGTTATCTTTGCGACAGAGGAATGTCCAAATGGCAGAGAAAGTAACCTCATGCCAATAAATACATTGCCATAAACTTGGAGGTCATTACCTAGGGAAGGTTTTATTGTTTGCTTCTAAGAGGCCAAGCAGTTCAGCATTCAACTTGGACCATGTCTGATTGGCACAAGGGTTCTGACAGTCTGTACACAGGCTCAATGCCATGCAACCATATGGGTGACCGTCGATGCTGCCAAGTGACAATGTAAAAGAATCAGAAGCATTTGAGGAGGGCAGCAATCCTAGTGAGGGACATCCAAACAGCTGTCTACCCTGAGATTCATACGCCTGTGGTTAAAGCTATGTAACATGGTTAATTTAGGTTGGGTTAATCACAAAGTATAAAAAAATCCTCTCCTGTGATCACAAAGGGTCATTAAGACACTTAGGAAAATCATTTAACATAGTCCTATCAGTTTCTGCCTGCCTTCCCCTGAAAAATCACGATACATTTCTCTTTCATGGCTTTATAAGGTATTCTGCTACATTTCATGATACAGATCAAGTATTTGAAAAGAAAAATAGTCTTCATAAATCCTAGTAACCTAAGTTCTTACTCTGAATTTTTTAAAAAATATGGCCATATTTATCTTTGTAGAGATAAGAATCATTAGAGTGAGCTGCTGGCAAACTTAGTTAAGAAGTCAAGTCAAGCAGCTGAACCACACAAAAAAAAATTAGCTAAAGAAAGAAACTAGATAATAACTATTTGGTGTTTAAGTTTAAAGTATCAAGTAGCTTTGATCACTTAAAATTAGTTGGGGAAAGGATTGCTCCTTCAGAGTTTTATGTAGCAACATCAAGGAATACCTTGACACAGTGTATAGACTAAAATGTATTTTGGATCAGAGCAAAAAAGGAAATTAAAGAACAGACAGACTTTTCTCACCCAGGTTTCAGAATATCAAGAAAAGTTACTGTTTTGAGACACTATCAGGCAGAGAAGTAGAAAGGAATCTATGTACTCCAAGGCTGGAGAAGTGAATATGTTGGCCATGTGTAAATATATAAGCTGGCTTATTCTGAAGAGTGTTTTTACATTTCATGTATATATTTTGCTCATCCAAAATGCAAACGAGATCAAGAAAGCTGAAAAATTGTCTTGAAGCATCAAAAAAGATTTCTAAAAGCCTGACTACTTTTTTTCATAGATGAGTCATTTTGTTCTCATATCAGATTCTGTCCATGCTTACTTTATGTGTAATTTTGAAAAACTTCATGTCCCAACTAACACCATGTCATAAGCAACAAATTAAAATGGAGATTCAAAAATGCTAATGGCTCAGAGGAATTATATCTGACAGTAAGAAAAGGAGAAAAAGAAGAGAGATAAATAACAGGGCAAAAAGTCCTCAAAATGTCCTATAATCTCAGTCAGTTTGGTATAGTCAGAGCAGCCTCCTAGTCCAATGGACCCTGAGGCTATGACATCATCTTATTTTCATGGTAATTAAATGCATATATAATGATGCTCCCAAGTCATAAAGAAAAGGCTTGATTATCCTCCACAAAATTTTTTTTTCAAAAATGACTTAAACAACAAAGTTTGGTGATTAAAAAATGGGGCTCCCCATTTTATCCAAAATAGCAATATCCTCTAAATTCGAAATAGAGGAATTTTTTAAATGTTCTATAATCATATGTATAAATTATGAACAACTTTATAGTCTTAAAAATGTCTGGATACTGATGAGATCTTACCCTGATAAGATGATGCCTGATTTATATGCTTGAATTTCAAGAGTTATGATACAGCATATAAAATGTTATTATAAATTGCAACTCACTGCTATCCTTGGTACTATACTATAGTTTGAGGATGTTTTATCTTCTCCTCACTAAATCATTTAAATGTAGATAGTTTAAAATCTGCCAACTTTTGTTTCCTCTCCTCCACCTCAAGCCTTAAAATGTATGCCTTCATTAGAATGCTTTCCTCCTTCACACCAGCCAATAATTAATTATTCTTCATAAATAAGTAAAATATCTCTTTACAGCTAGGTCATTGCTCAATAGAAATTATAAATTGCAAGCTTCTCTCTTTGTTCTCACAAACAAATAAATCCAGGGCAAAGAAACCCAGACTTTTAGAATAACCTTTTCCATAAAATGCTACTCCCCTATCCTCCAAAGTGGATGTTATGTGACTATCAATTTATTTGTGGGCTTCTGAGAAGGCTTATGGAATATGAGATGTCTAATAACTATAAAAGTGACTTGATAAAGTCATGAGAGTAGTTTTTTATTCTTATTTTACACATTCAGTTATTTGGTATACAGTGAATAGAATTATCATTCAAAGCAATTCAATGACAAATTGAAGGAATTATGAACTTACACTGAGTTTAGTGAACTATAATTAGGCCATTAAAATAGCCACCACTGAGAGTTTATTATGTGCATATAATTATGCCTGCTGGTTGACATGTTCTCAGTTAATCCTCACAAAACCTTTGTGAATGTGACTTGCCCAGGGTCACACAGAAAGTACATAGATATGAATCAGACATCCTGAAATCAGCAAATACAACTGTTTTAAGTCAACAATTTTAAAGAGGTAAAAGTATTATAAGCATATGCATACAGTGGTTTTTAACTTATTCAATTAAAAATTTTACCATCTAATATGCACCAAATCTTTAATAGTAATAATATTTATTATATGAAAATAATACTCATACAACACACACTTGCTATATTCCAGGTTTCTTCTAATAGAACACTCACGTAGATTACATATAATATTGATCTCAAAACAAGCTTAGAGAAAAGTCTAATACAGTTTCCTGTATTTCAGAACTTTCTGGTGGGATGCCCTTAGATTTAGAACCAAAAAAAGTACTTCTTTTTTTTTTTTTTCTTTTTTTGCCGAAGAAAGTACTTCTATGTCCCTAGATGGCTCACTATTCCAGAATCCTGCCAACCATTGAGGCTCCACTAAACTGTTCTACTACCTAAATTCTGACTGCTGGCTCTTTCAAAAACAATTGGTTCAGACTTAAACACCAAATCCAAAGCCAACTACAACAGATTTGATAGCCAATCTACAACAAGCTATACACAGAAAGGACCACTTATACTTTGCCTGGGGGCAAAGGTGGGGTGATATGGGATGCATGCTGGGAACAGGGGTGGAGGGAGGACAACATTGGTGGTGGGAATGCCCCTGATTCAATGTCACTATGTACCTAAAATACTACTGTGAAAGATTTGTAATCCACTTTGGTCAAAATAAAAATTATTAATTAAAAACAATTGGTTCTTGGAAGAGTGAGTTAGTTAACACAAGAAATGCCTATGTTGTTGCTTCTTAAGGACAATTTAGTTTCCAAGCTTTGTACATCTGGTTCCTCCTAACCATTTAGTTTCATCCCCCTGTGGCAAGTGAGAGAGTTTTCCTCTGTTCATCCAATCAAAAGCAGCAAATCTTCTCTCTCAAAGTTACTTCTACCATGTTACTACCTTGTTTTTGCAAATCATGTGTCATTATTCTAAGTAATGTTGTTAGAAATTTGCTGTTTCATTATTTTTCTATCTACCCTACTCCAGAATAGAAGACTGACAACAGCATTTGGCACACAACACATGCTCAGCAATATCTGTAAAATGTGTTCAATCCTCAAGGCAAATAACAAAACATCATACATGAGCTGTCAGCTTAGGGAATTCTGAGAGAGAAGGCATGTTCAAATATTGGCCAATAAAATGAAAACCAGAAAGACATTGGGGAAGAAAAGAAAATCCTTATATCTTTGTGATTCAATAACAATATATTGAAAATTCTTTGGTTTAATATTAAATCAGAGAAAAGGGTTCAAAATATTTTAAATGAAAAATTTAAAACTCTTCATGTCAAAATATGAGGGACACAGTGAAAATGGGACAGTAAGAGAAATATGTATCTTTTAATGTAGCCCTCAAAAATCTCAAAGGTGGAGTGGGGAGCATCCTCTGAAGATTTAGATACAGAAATGCTCTTCTCTAAAAATAAATCTTCTTTGTCTTATGAGTATAAAGTTAAAAATAAGACACTAGATTAATAAATTATTTTTCAAGAATAGTCAAACAACAAAAAACTCACATAGGTATACAAAATTATCAGATATCAAAAAATCAAGACAAAATTTGCAGTATGAGCTAAGATAAAAAGCAATGCTTGCAATCATAAAATAAAAATAATTATACATAATTTTCCCAAATTCTCCCTCGTGTAATTTCAGCCCAAAGTTTCTCAATTATGATTTTGGTAGCTTAGCATAATTATTAAAAGTCAAGTTGTTATGCCTTTATAAATAAGTTTTTGATGCTTCATTAAACTTTTTAAAGCATATGCTATATTGTAAAAGATTAATAATAATATTCATTATGACTCTATATGGGACAAATAATTGTAGAACTTTTTTAAGACATTAAGTGACCAATTAAAAAAACAAACAAAACAGAAACATATAATAGTCAAAAAGTGGGTTTATCAATTGAAAAATACAACAAATATATTACAGACAAAAGAAAACTTTTTTTGAAATGAACAATCAATTCATTGCTAAGTGCTTTTTGTTTGTTTCTGATTTTTAGGGGGATCTAAATTGATGGTGCTCAAGGCTTTCTCCTGCCTTTGTGCTCATAGATTGCTTTTTAGGGGCCCATGGGATCATATTCTCAGTGTTGGCTGCATGCAAGGCTTACATGCTTTACAGCCTTACATGCTGTACTCTTTCTCTGACCCTAACTGGTAAATTTTGAAATTCACTCATTGTTGTCTCTTTATTTCTTGCTATTTATCTTCATATATATTCCAATTCATCTAACATTGACAACTGATGTTTGCTTGACACACACACACAATGTTATTTAAGTTTATTTTATTAAATCATTATGGTTCACAACAATGCTTGTATTATTTGTTTATACTTGCAATGTTAACTTCAGTACCCTGTCAGAGTGTCAATTATCCCCATTACTGTACTAAGATCCTTTCTCTCTCCTTATCTCCACTTTTTCAGCTTTAGTTCAATATCTCAAGGATTATTTCCATTAAGGACTGTCTACTTCTTCTTTTTCCTTATGATCCCCACATATGAGTGAGGTCATCCATACCTCACTTGTCTTTAGCCTTCTGACTCATTTTATTTAGCATGGCTTCCTCTATTTCCACTCAGTTTGCAGCAAATGGAATGATCTCATCTTTTCTCATAACCAAATAGTATTCCATTGTGCTAATTTCATTGTGTTATTACTCTATCAGGCATTCAAGCTGTTTCCACCATGGTTTAATGGTTCTATTCCTTTTACTCACCTGAATCCTTTTGCATATATTACTACCCACTTCTTCTCAACTATTCAATTTTACGTTCTCTATGAATAATCTTCTTTTTATCTCCCAGTTGAAAATGAAATATCTCTAACTGGAATCCTGCTTTCCTGCTCCTTTCTTTATTGTGGCATTCCAAGTGTATGTTATTTGCATCACTGTTTTCTGAATACACACCTTAACTTTCCTGTGTTGTTATCTAAGCCACTTCTGGTTCATCTTGGGCTTGTGTCTCTTTGCTATTACCACAGTACTGAACCTAGCACCATACTCTATATCAAGTCAGGAATAAGCAAGCTTTAAATATCAGGATCTATAAAATGTGATTAGAAGCTAAAAACAGTTCTTACCTCTTTCGTCATATTGAGAATTGGATGAGAGTATATAAATATAAATCTTCATAAGTGAATCATTCAACATAATATGCCATCTACAAATGAAAATACTATAATCTTGGATATGGTAAAAAAAACTTTCAAATATTTTGAAACTAGTATACAAACTTTATCATTAGCAAGCTTTGCCTATATTAACATTTTTACCAATCACAACGATTCTACAGTGCTATCAAATATTAAAGAGATCATCAATTTTCCATGAGCTCTCCTGAAAAATAAAAGAATAACTATCATACTAAATCTATACAATTACAAGACACGTTTTAATTCCACAGACATGCAAATTGCAGAAACACAGCAATTTTCATGCCAAGTTTCTTTCCTGTTAGGTAACACTCATCAGTTCTTCACACAAGACCCCATCATTTTGGGGCAGGCAGGCAGCAACTGCCAACACCCAGGATATATCTCTGCCATCCCCATTTCACCAGCAGCTCAGATTCTCTGAAGAGCACTGTGTGTTCCTGTCACAACATAGTCCATGGACAGTTCCAGTCACAATAGAGTTTGCCGCCTGTTATCCACCAACCAACCTTCCTCGTCTTTTTCTCTCCTGGTTGTCTCCTTTTCAAAATTTCTATCATATCTCTCTAATTTATACTCTTACTATTTAAAATAACAGCCTATATTTGAATTTAGCGTTTGAAAAATTCTACCATTTTCAGCAAGCCAATATGACTTTTTTCCTCTTTTTTCACAGTGACCCTTGTGAATTAAAAACTGGCACAAATAATATTGCATGCATATATTTCAATTTTTATTTACTTATTTTATATGTAGTGTTTAGGGGACTCTGTGTTCAGAATATGCTCCTGGGAGAATTTGCCCCATGAAGTGCCCCAGCATTCAACTTAGGCCTTCTCCATGTAAAACAGGTGCTCAGCCCACTGAATTCTATCAGGTTTTGAGCAGGTATATATTTAACCTTCAATCCTCAGTCAGAATACAGAAACCAAAACAAGATTTCCTGATAACCTAAGTTTAAAGAGCCAAAGTTCTGAGTTCACACTCTAAGCCTTTTGTTTCAAGTTCAATTCCATCTTATTCTATTTGATATTTTTCCCTCTACTCCACTCCTCATTCACAATTTCCACATGGACTTCCAGATTCTTAATCTTAATTGCTAATATGCATAACACAACTCCTCTCTTTTTTTCCACCTTGCAGGCACCATAGTTTCATGTTTCAAATATAAACTCTTCATAAAAGAGTCACAATCCTTAACAGCAGGACAGTCCTTCACTTCCCACTCATCTGGAGTTTCCATTCACACATCCTGTCATCACATTAAATTAATGAAATGTACTCAACAGTTAAAAACAATCTAAAAACATAGGGGAGCATTTAAAAATAATACAACAAAAGGGTTTTTTTGTCCTGTTCTTGACTATCCTGAACATCTAAGAAAAATATTAGCACTTTTCTTAATCATCGGATTCAAAGGTTCCCAAATTTATTTGGCATATTGTCCTCTCTAAAAAAAAAAAAGGAAAGAAAAAGAAAACCTCATGTCCTTTGAAAATCTACCTTTAAGCCAATAAACAGAAAGTACCAAGCAATAACACCTCTGGTTACTGTCAACCCCTGGAGGGTTTGAGCCCCTGAGATATTATTACCATATGAAAAATATTAAATACTTTAGAAAGGTGACGCTATCATAAATAAGAGTTTTGAAAATGAGTGGTCTTCTGCCATTCATTTACCATACTTTTTGCTCTATAAGATGCACTGACCATAAGAATCATATAATTTTTAGATGCTCTCCTCCCCTGCATTCAGGCTTCAGCTCAAGATGGCATTCACTCCATAAGATGCAGTTTTGGGGAAAAAATACAGTACGAAAAATAAAGTAGTTCCATAAACCCTTTTAACTGATCTATCAATGTCCTAGTTATTATTTGTATATTAATATTTGCCCCAAATTGGCCATAAACATCTTGAACTATATTTAGGTGTTAACTGCTCTTAATATGTGTGGCATCCAGAGAGCACCAGATAATGCCATCCTTGTCCATGCTAACATGCTGTACCCAGGATACCTTTGAACCAAAGATGCCTTTGAACTTCAGAACTAAATAAAGAGTAGTAATGATGAAGTACACATAACCTTGAAGATTATAAAATTTAGACATATTTCTTATTTTAAAAAAATTCTGTGCCAGGATACCATTATTTTTCCTAAACAATTATTCCAAATATGAGGGAGACAAACACAACAAGCAATTTTCAGATTCCTGAAGATGTGGAAAGCATCAAGGAAGTGAAAAATAGCCATATACATTACTATAAAGCTTAACATTTATATTCTTTAGCTATAGGGAAATATCTTGTTGTTACAATGAAATTAATAGAAAAGTAAGAAAATTATCTAGTTCTTCACAAAAGTCTCTATCTCCATCACATCTTGTAGTATAAAACAAATTTTTAATGACAATACAATCCCTATAGATAATCAGAAGAATTCCACAGTAATAAAGAAGGTTACTTTGCAAATCATTCCATATTTGGTTCATCATATGGTACTATTTAGGGTCTATAATCTTAAAAGGGCAATCCGATAATCACACCAGAAGCAATTTTGTACAATTCTAGTGCTGAAAAGTCAATTTAACTTTCCAGCTTTATAAGACTTTGTTATTGCTATTGTTAATTATTTCTCATTTAATGGGAAATTGGCAACAAGGTCCCCGACTGTCATTTTAAATCTGCAGTAATATCATGTGAAGCTTTTCGTCCTTATTCCCTAGTCCTGGATTATCAGAGTTAAATGGCAGATCCGGCGTTACAAAAGCTCAGGGGCAGGCACTGTTACACAAATTGCCAATTCAATTAACAGTGTGCAAATGCTCCACTGGCAGACTGCAGGAAGGACAGCCATTTTGGCAAGTGTCATTCCTAATTTATCAAACTGTCAAACCTTCCACTCAGGTGCCTGCGGTCACTGTCTGCTTCTTAATGCTATGTTGTAAAAGCTGCAGGAACCATTCTTGTAGCTTGACAAGGCACAATACTCAAAACTGATTTTAAAATCAAATGTACAGTTGTCTTAATTATTCTCAGTATAAATGATGTTTTAATTACAAAACAGAGTGGGAATACTAAATCAGGATTGGATACCAGCTTTCCCTCAAAAGAAGAGGACCTGTTACTGCTTGCCTTGCAAAGGAACATAAGCAGAATAGCTTATACTAAAATCATTTACTTTGCCATAGCATGCTTTAATTTAACTAAATAATTGCATAATCCACTGCCCCATGAATTTATACAGTATTTGTATTTAATACAGATCAAGAAACATTTCTACCCATACTCATTCCAGTGCTTTTGAAATGAAATCAAGAGTCTTATAGTAAGTGTTACTAACAAGAGTTTCTTCCTAACTCCTCTACTTTAATTGTACAAGTCCATATTTATAAAAATTCTCATATTCTGATTCCTAATTCAACCTCTCTAAGTATTAAACATACCCAAACATGCATGCATCTGGGATTGGAATCAGGGAGATTGTTTAACAGGTGAAAGTACACACTTTGTGTACAGAAAGTCACAGTTTGATCACTAGCAGCACATGGACCTCAGAAATTCAGGGCATAACATTCAGTACTGAGCTAGAACTAGCTGTCAAGTGTGAGCAACGGCAGGTGTGGTCCCCAGAGAAGCAAAAAGTTGCTTGAAAGTGATCTGAGAATTTGAGCAAAAGTTTCTTTCTACATATTTAACATTTTAAGATTCAGCAATCTACTACTTTTCTCAGTGTATAAGAACAATCAACAAGGAAGAAAGTGATAACTTTTATTAAAAAGCTAGATGATTCATTTTTTCTACAAATGAATACCTTGCAAGATTGGGAGGAGAAGTACAAAAAATGTGAATAGAATATGAAGAAAAGTGAGACATTACCTCATATTCCTCTCTAGTTACACTCCAAAAGACAGATTCTGAAGGACTTTGTTTACAGAGCATATGAAAGTCTGATATATTATGAAATTATTCCATTAACAAATAATTATTAAACACTAACATAGGTGGTACTATTATAAGTGTGGCAGACTTGGGTATCTTAGACATGTTTCTGTTATTCAAGAGCTAAACTTTTTGTTTGCGTATTGGCTTGTTTTGAGGACACCAGGCAGTACTCATGGTTTACTCCTATCTTTGCTCTCAGAGATCATTCCTTGCAGTAATCAAAGGTAGATTGGGGTGAAGAGAATCAAACCCCAGTTGCCTGAGTACAAGGAAAGCACCCAGCCCACTGTACTATTACTCCATCCCCTGTGGAGCAAAGATTTATCAGGGATCAGTTATGGTGATGTCCCAAGAAAATAAAGAACGCTTCAGTGTATAAGAACTTTGGTTTAGAATGATAGTACAGGTAGTAGGGTGCTTGTATTGCATGTAGTCCCCCCCCCCCTGAGTTTAATTACTAAGCCCCATTAATGAAGGGCTCTTTAGTGCAGTGTCAGCAGTATGCCTTGAGCATTGCTAAGTGTGGCCTCAAAATCAAAATAAATAAAGAAATTTGGTTCAAGTAATCCTAATTTTCTTTTCTGATTTTTATCAAGTCGGTGAGATATACAAATACAAAGAGCTCATACATCCAATATTGAAAGAAAATTCAATATTGAAAGAAAAAAATGACTGAAGACTAAAGAGTCTTCCCTAAAAATACTTCTCAAATCTGAAATGTAACCACTACAAACTTACTTTTGTTGCTCCAAAATTAAGTCCAACTTTTTGCCTTCAGTTCCATCTATCAGACTATCACCAAAAGCTCAAGGAAACATGTAACTTTCAAAGAAATAAAACATAGGCAGAGGATATTGATCAATAGGAATAAGATTAAAAAGATGATAAATTTAACCTTCTTCTTTAGCAAAAGGGGTGCATTAAAATTCTATTTTGAAGTTTACTTTTCTATCCATATACGTACATATATTCAAATATACAATAAACACAACTTTTAAAATACTTAAGAATGCAAAATGTGGGCATGGGGAATAAGTGAATATTTGGTGTTTTTTTTTATGAATGAAAAGAAATTCAACCATTCTTTGATTCTGTTAGCATAAGAGTATCAACCTGGGCAGATGAGTTTAATCAGCAGGTAACTAAACTCTGAAGCCTCTCAGATCATTAAGCCACAGAGGTACTGCATTTCATCTAAGGACATCTTTGCTTTAACATCAGTAAGGTTTTTGTTTTTTGTTTGTTTTGAGGTGACACCCAGCAGTGTGTACAGTTTACTCTTGGCTATGCACTCAGAAATAATTCCTGGCAGGACCTCAGGGACTACTTAGAGGCTCAGGAATTAAACACAGGAAGGCTGCATGCAAGACAAGTGCTTTACATGCTATTCCTATGTCAATGGCACCATCTCTAGCAAAGCCAGGTTTCATACAATCTCACAAAACGTAGCAGGCATATTATCCATCTAGCAGTTTATCAGCTTCTTCTGAAATGCCTGCTCTCCCTATCCAAATCCTACTGTTTCTCAAGGACTATAATGCAATCTTTTGTCTGTGGGACAGATAAAAGTATTAGGCTTGGCTTGGGTTACAAGGATAATGTAGTTACAGAATTCCCATCATTTGATCGATGCATGATATAGCCACCTAAAAAAAGCATGGAACCAGTGTGCTTAAATCAGGAACTCAGATTAAGTTCTAAAAAAGGCATAGGTTCTATAAAAAATCTATCACAACATATGCAGAGATGGGAGCAATCATTATCTCCATTTTACAGTTAAGGAACTGAGGCTTAGAAATGCCAAGCTTACTGCCAAGAATCTGAAAAGCTTAGAGTCAAACCCAAACTTGGCTTAAAAGTCCAAGCTCTCTGTCACAAATTATGTCTTCAGCAATGAATTCTATTAACCTGTAAACGTCCCCAAGCACAGTTATTCCTATTAAAATGAGACTGAAGATGTGAATCAATAGAATGCCTTAACCAGATTTCTCTAGGAGCTATTGAAAAAGCCCCCAAAGGTAGTTCAGAACACTCCTTTCTTTTGATTCCCAGCTTATACCAAGTCTTAATGACAAAATTTCACTTTTTATCCCATTCTATATTAGTCAACCCTCAAATATCTAGGAATCTAAACAATCTTTTCTCAAAGTTATTTTTCACTAATTAAGCAGGATGGGCTTTAATCATTGGTTGCTATTCCTTGCTTTCTATTATTTACTTTTATTCCCCCATGAAGACTTGTCTGGTAGGAAGTCTTTCATAGTAAAATTTAATTATCTCTTTCCACCCTAAGGGAGGTGTGCAGAACCCTGATAACAAAATAAATATGGGAAGGTTAAAGAAACTCATCTTAGTATGGGGCCAATATTCTCTTCAGTTTGCAGGACAAGTAAACCATATGGCATGAAGGCACTAGTCAGAGAAACCAGGGCCACCCCTGGTCTTCTCAATCATATTTGATTCAATCCTCCAAATTATCATCACATTTATTTAAGATTAATTTACTTTATTATTAATCTTGTCACAGATTGATAAACAATTGATAAATGTTAGTTTATCAACAGGCATATGCATTGGCTTTCTAGAAGATCTGAGTTTAGTTCCCCTAATTTTGAATTGAAATTAGTTTCATTAGATTATCTGCTTCATATATATATATAAGGAAAATACATTTTATTGCCTATGCCATGGAAAGTGTAATTGATATTACAAATGTAATTATCACAATTCCTATCCTCTTCCAGTGTTAACTGCTGAGGAGCCAATTCACATCTTGGGCCACATGCTTCATCTGGATTTCAATAGTTTTCTTTCAGAGAGGATACTCCTCACCAGAACTAGAGCAATGACTGTTCATGTTCTTGGTCATTGTTTTCCACTCTAAAATTTACTTCCAGAGTCATTTAACAACAACCTGAGCCTCCTCTCAATCAAAACTCCATTTGACTTAATCACAAATGATCAAGACCTACCTTCTCGAGTTATTCCAATCTACAATGCACAACACTATGTTTTTCTCCTTCCTTATTCTTTCCATGCTACTCGCACCATAGAATCAGCTATCCTAAGACAAGTTTCCTTTGTCTCTGTTCCCATTATCCCCTTACCCAAAAAACAATTTTCTTCTTCTCAGCTTCTGTCTTTCTTTGATGATTTCTCCAATCCTACCTCTCCACAAAGTCTTTTCTGATAGACCATTCACAATAGGGTGGGGTCTTTTTTCCCTTTACACCCCACCCTACTTGAATTATATATCCTAAAGCATTGGCCAATTTTGCGATTTATTCACTCATTAAAATAAGTTACTAAATACACTTACTATAAGCCAGGCCTATTGACAAAATATAAAAATAAAACATATCAATAAACTAAAGTATATCAGGAGACTGCATTACAGGATATTTGGCAGTATCCATGGTGTCAATAGTCTAGAAGCATCTCACACAAAAACCAAAATTCTCTAAACATCATCAATTGGCAATTCAAAGACATACTGCACAAAAAGTATCACATACATAGCTGGACTTGGAAGGCTGAAGCACATCTGAGAATAAGAGTAGAGGAGGATATGGCAGCAAAGGGAAGTAGATCATTAACCAGAATTCTTAGAAGTTAAGGTTCCTAGAGGATGTTAGGCAAGCAAGGGGCAGAAGGAACAAAGGTGAGACCAGAGAGAGAGCTGCTTAGCGTTATAGTATATCCCTACAAAAGGTTCAGCTCACTAAATCCTTTCAGTACAAATAAACAGAAATTGAAAACAGTGATTTTCTTTTATTTATCTCCTGTATGAATAAAATAGGGGACACATAAATACTTTAGTCAGCAATAAACAAGAGCCAAGGAAATAAAGATTGCTTTTCTCTACTTTAGGACATCACTACCATTGTAGTAATGTTCTTACTACAGCCTCAGCAGCATTATATATTGAACAGAAATAATGACAATTCTAATCTACTCTAGGATTTAATAAAGGTCTTTCATGAGCAATGCCCATGTTCCTTCTCTTCTTTCAGGAGGAACCAACTGTCTTGACTCATTATTGTATAACCACACAACTTTTGGCTGATTGAGCCCTACTGTAAATGCTGTTGGATTAAAGACAGATATATATTCTTTGGCAATTTTCCATTAAATAGTAGTTATAGTGACAAAGAAGCTAAGTTAAGTGACCTTTATTTCAACTTCTATTAGATGCTAGATAATCTTTGGAATTTCTTACTGATAAAAAATAGTGCCAGACAATACACTAGTAGCTCCTGCCTGACCCCTAAGTAACCAAGTAACTTCTGTTTTGGTTCCTGGAAGCCAGTGGCTATGTAAGAATTCTTACATCCCTGACAAATCCTCTGTATGAGATGACCAGACATCCAAGCAAAGAAATAACACATAGGAAACAAGATACACACTGAACTCCTCTCCCAAAGAAAAAATTCCCAACAAATTGCAGAATCACAAATAAAACACATTATTGTTAATATAACTGTTATCTGACACTACTTATATTGGACTCACTGTTTTAAAACAATGAATAAAAATATGTAAAATAAAATAGGAAAATATACATAGTATGGGCCTCAATGTTGTTTAATATATAAATACATATTGGTAGATAACTGAAATATTCAAAATATCGTAGAATGTGCTAGACTTAAGAAATTGAATGACAAATACATCCCAACCCTTCCACTGCCTGGTGTATGATTTTCAAATATGCGACAAAGTCTTACTAAGTCTTGATTTTCTCATCTATATAATAAAATAGAATTCTTAAATCATATAAAAGTTAGGATTACTGTAAGGAAAAAGTACAGAAAAAGCACTCAAAGAGAGTCTATGTTTTCAGAATGTACATATGTAAAAAAGAAAAATGTTGCTGCTAAGGAGTAAACCATGTTGTTTGATAGACCATGTGTGTGATTGTTGCTTGTTGCTTTCAGATTTTCGTAAAAGGCAAAAGGAAAGCATCTAAGACTTTTAATATCTATTTTTCAATGTTGCTCATTATTTTAAATTCTCTTCTCCTTTCCTCCTTACACTTAAATAGAACATGAAATTAAGTTTTAATGACTTCTAACATCTAGAAGACTACTGTAGAAGTTAGAGGTTCCCTCGAAGAAATATAATGAAATTTTGAGAGCAGATGTGGGAGGACAATTTGGTGGTGGGAATTCCCCTGACTCAATGTAAATATGTACCTGGAATATTACTGTGAACGATATGTAAGACACTATAATTAAAATAAAAATTATGTTAAAAAAATAAAAGAAAAAAGAAAAAAAAATTTTCTCAACCACTTATTCCCCAGCCTCTGTTTGAATAACCACATCACAGTTCATCCCCTTACTGTTTGAAGGCCTTGGGAGTACAGCTCTTCCTTAGAAAGAGTCAATACTTGCCTTTTTCACTCCCGAAGAGGGAATTCCCATTTTATAATAGAGATGAGTAATTGATCTCTAACATATCTTCTATCTAAGACTACAAGGCATGCAAAAAATATTTCTCAGAGGAAGAGAAACTTTTTTTAGAAATATTATTAAATGAAAATATCTTATTTTAAAAATTTAACAGTACAGATGGAAAGGAAAAAAGTTGCTTTTTCTGAAGTGAATTTCTCTTATATTATTTTTGTTAAAATTAATGTAATTGCTCAAACTAGTATAAATAACCATACCTGTACTCAAACTAAGTTATTTGGGCATAAAAATACCAGAATAAGAGTTATCTGAGTTGATAATTCTGTTAGAGCTTCTATTGAGTCTGCAGAATGCAATATAATCACCTTAGGCTTAATGTGATCCATTTTGCACAGAGGAACCCACAAAACAATATAAATTCATTTATCATTGACAAATCCATTTTCCACTTGGAATTTCATAAAAGAGTCAGGTGATAGCTTAATATGGATGAACTTTAAATATGAGACTTTTATATTTCATAATATGAAAAATGGATGAACATTACCAAATCTGCTATGCAAGCTGTAATTTTCTGAACTATAATTCGAGGCACATTTCTTTAATTAAATAACTAATATATTAATTAATATATCTGAGTTTTTATTTAGATTATTGTAGGTAGCAGTAATTCTAATAATAATAAAAATGTAAGATTTTATATGTAAGACTTTACAAAAGGAAGTGATAATTTGGACATTTACAAAATAAATTGTGCTACACCTTTGAGCTTATAAATGAATAAGTCAGGCATTGTCACCTATTAGGATCTTTAGCAAAATTCCATGTCATAGCTAAGAATCTTGTGGATGACATGTTTCACACATATATTTCAATTCTGGAATTTTTTATTTTATTTTTATTTGTTTTTGGGCCACACCCGGCGTTGCTCAGGGGTTACTCCTGGCTGTCCGCTCAGAAATAGCTCCTGGCAGGCACGGGGGACCATATGGGACACTAGCATTCGAACCAACCACCTTTGGTCCTAGATCGGCTGCTTGCAAGGCAAACGCCGCTGTGCTATCTCTCCGGGCCCTGGAAATTTTTTTTAACAAGATTCAAAATGGAAATCCCTCTTGTCTGTTCTTACAAAACACAAATCCTTTTGGTCTATTCTTACTTTCCTCTCTCTGAATTTGGATCTTCACTCACTATATCATATCCAAGCCTTGTGACTACGTTCCCTGATAAACCTTCCTCTAACATCCTTTCTACTATGTATTTAAGTATTTGGGTATTAGAGCCACACCTATATATGTGCAGGAATTACTCCTAGTTTTCTCTAAGAAATCACTCTTGGTGATGCTAGGGAACCCTGTGAGGTGCCATGGCTGTATGCAAGGCAAAAGCCTTATTCTTTTTCTAATATCCACTATACTATAAAGCATTCCTTTAATCTTCCTAACACAGAGGTTACTCCTGGCTATGTGCTCAGAAATCGCTCCTGGCGTGGGTGACCATATCGGACACTGGGGATCAAACCTTGGTCCATCCTAGGTTAGCTGTGTGCAAGGCAAACACCCTACCACTTGCACCACTCTCTGGCTCCTTAACTATTGAATAAAATACACACTTTACTCTTACCTTATACAAAGATCAGATTCTTTGCCACATCCCTTTCGACTTCTCTTACAAGACTCTTAGGTGAAGTTTACTCATCTTTCTCGCTATTATCTTCCAACCAAAGCATGATCTTTCCTAGGAGTCAGGGTTGTTTAGTTCCTCATTTCTAGCTGACCACAGCTACTCTTTAAAAGCAACTACACAACGGAAGCACACAAACTTAGTCTTATTATTCTCTCACCTGCTTACTCTCACATTTCCTCACCTTTTTATTAATTCTATTCTCAACTATGGTGACTAAGTGATGTAACCAAGATCTGCTAGGCACACAAAAATACACATAATCTACTGAATAACACCATCACTGAGTAACAAGGACCCTTCATGTTTATTTTTATAAAATGTTAATCTAACTTTTATTAAATATTTAATATTTAACGACAAAGATAGGTTTTTCTTTGTTGAGTTCATAGGAAAATTCTAACAAAATACTTTTCACAGCCTTTATTTTATCTGAAAATAATTTCAATTATTTCTTCCAAGTGTCCCCACATTAATTTACTGCCCAGCCTAAGCTATTTTCTATATCACCCTTAGTTAGTTAGACATATAATTTTTCATTATTATTTCTATTAAGAGTATGACCTGGATTTTTAGCTTTTTCACAGGCTATTCTCTACAGGTTAGTAACAAACTTCATGGAGTTATGGATTAGTGTACCTTTTCATTTTTTTCTTAGTTCAGTGATCTCATTGAGTAGTGCTCAACAATCCATGTAGACTCTTCTCACATGAAAAAGTATATACTCCGCTCACTGAACTATCTTGCTAACCTGTCTAGTTTTGAATTTTTCTTAATGTTTAACTAGTGTGTACCAACCAAAGGAAACCTAATTAAAGTTTATGCACAGAGATTTTACTTTGTTTTGTTTGCCAAGGTTTCAATTTGTCACCAATTAGCCTTGAGTTTGTGAGCAGTTGAGTCAAATTTTGCTACAGGTCAAAATTTTCTGATTATTCTAATTGTATTAGCACTGGAAGTCCAAATATATTTGTAATCCACTCAGTTTAGCTTTTATTGAATAAAGGCCACATCCATAAATACTAGAGAAGGGCATGCCCTGGAGCAGTGCCAGAAGTGCCAAATATGGGATGATAGCTTCTCTGTGTGGCACAACAATGCTGGTGTTTGGGAGATGAGAGAGGGGTATAAGGGCCATACCTAATGGTATCAGGGAGGGCAAAATGGTGGCAGGTATTGAACTAAGGATCTGGAATCTGCTAGGTTTATACTCTTCCACTTGAGTCACATCCCTTGTTTTGTTGAATATATTTTCAATATCTTTCTACATAGTTACTATTTGGATATATAAAATTATGGATTTAGGTGCTATTCTATAATCCATCAAAGTGTTCTTAAATACATATTCAGAGGTCAATGGGTAAGAATAGTTTATGTATTTATTTTGGTTTTTGGAATACACCAGCAGTGCCCAGAGATAACTCCTGCCTGTGCTCACATTCCTGGCAGGCTCCAGAAACATTATAGGGTGCCAAAGATCAAACTCAGGTTAGCCATGTACAAGACAAGCACCCTACCCACATTGCTCCAGCCCATTGGAAGAAAAAATAAATAACAATAAGCAAACATATACCACCATCTTGTTTCCTGTACTTCAAATAAGTTCTCTCCAATTCCTATCACAAAATTGTGTAATTATCACACCAATACTTAACAGAGGAAGCAGTTTAAAGTCAAAGTGTTTAAGTAAGCTGATCACAATGCAATAAGAGAAACACTTTTTTTAAAATATGATTTAAAACTCTGGGCTGAAGATCAAAAGACTTAAAGGGGAAAAATCTCCTTTGAATATTTCTTTAGTTGTATTATTTATATGTATTATGTATTATTATGCTTATTACTATCATTGTTATTATTATGTATTATTTATACCTTAATAGGTATAACCCTTATTGAATATATTCTTTTGTAGTGGCAATTTCCCCCATATAGTTGGGATCTGTTTAGTGAAGAATTCTAGTAGATAAGTCTGTTTAGAGTTCATGTTAAATACAGGTTATGGGGATTGTTTGACTTGTTACGTCTGCTCCCATATGCACCAGTAATTCCCTATGACATTGTTCCTTTTTGCACAGGCACATTAAAATGGGAAAATATCATATATGTAAACAAGTTCTTATCTAATAGAGATAGGAACACACAAATTTTATACTGTAGTGGGGCCTTATACCTTGAACATTTGTCATAGTAACTTGGCTAGGCTTCAGAAAATCGGACATTGTCCATTCATTCCTGAACTATGGATACCATCTTCGGAAAGAGAAACAACCACATTTTCTATATATTCACCAGGAATCCAACTTCTACCAGGGAATGCCCTACTGCTGCCCTGGCATCAACTTACTCCAACAAGGGTTCTTATGACACCCTGATGTCTTAGCAACAACAACCTGCTTCAGGGCATGGTTCTCTTCAATGCCACCTAATAGTGAGATGAAACCAGAAGACCCTCCATGTCATCCTGAATTTGACATTGGATCTATACAGAACCAGAACCTCAAACTACAGAAACCTAACAGCAATAACTGTGATGATGAAAAGCTGTTACTGGGACCACAGAGAATGACTCTGGGGTTAGACAACCTAGTATGCCTGGAGCCTGGAGTTGGTCTTATGCCAGAATACTTCATGGGTAAGGTCTCCCTTTTTTAGGCCAAAAGTTTTTCCTTTCTATTTCTCCCATATTTTGCTATGCATATGCAAAGTATTTGATTTTCAGCATCCTATATGGTCTCCCGAGCCTGCCAGGATTGATTTCTGAAGGCTGAGCCAAGAGTAAACCCTGAGCACTGCTGGTGTGACCCATAAACTAAAACAAGAAATAATAATAATAACAAAACTCATTCCATTATGCCAAGATAACATTATTAAAGAACAATTTTAAATGTATTATTTATATCAATTATACTAGAATAGTATCTTGCTGCCATTAAATTTTAATTCTGTGCTTAGATAAACTATTTGAATTTACCTAAGGTTTTACCTATTATCACCAAAGAATCAGTTGTCACAGATTTATTTATAAATGATCTCTATGCTCAAATACTGCGAAATATAATACTAAAAGTCCAAAGATAACAAAAACGGGAAGAAATAATGAAATAATATAAATCAGCTAAGAAAAATATGGTACTTCAGGCTATATATATTGAAAATACTGCTTTTGTAGACTGAATAGTTTAACAAATTATGAGAAATGTTTGAAAGGTAAAGGAAGAGCAATGCTAAAAATCCAGCAAATATTATTAGAGAGATACTTAAAAATATCATATAGCATTTAGAGACATGAAATTTTTCTAAAACTGAAATGGACATGATTCTCTGCTATAAAGCTTCTATTAGCATTTTCCCAAAGTTTAACATGGAGTGTTAAAGATTAAAGGTCTGAAAAGTTAAAATAAATGATGACAGTGATCAGATCAACTAATTACAATTGACCCATTGACTGTCAAATACAGACCGATAGCACAGTTGTTGCTGACAAACATGCACACTGCATTTTGTTCTAAGGCTATCATAATTTTATAGTCATGGTACTTAAAGATATGATCCTCTTACAGCAAGAGCTTTTGTATTTCAATAACTAATACAGTATGGATAAGGGAAGGATAAACATTTCATTGTTCAATTTCACCACTGAGCAGAGTGCTGCTGTGAGGTGCTCTGGTACTTGATATCTGAATACACATTCAGTGGGCTGGAGAGTAGATTGTAGGGTGTAGGGTGCATGTTTTGCATTTAGCCAGCCATGGCATCCTATATGGTAGTCCATGCATAATTAGGAGTAATTCTTGAAAGCAGAGCCAGGAGTAAACCTTGAGTAGCAACAAGTGTTAACAGTCCCCCCCCCAAAAAAAAACCTTAAGCACTCATTTTGATGTCTTCACTTTTTGAGGATACTTTAGATGGCACTGTGATTCAATAAACCATTGGGAGACAACATTAACTGTCAGTGTTAAAACTTAAATATCCATTCATATTACAATCAAGGGATTCAAATGATAGATTGTTTCTGGATCACAGTTTCTCCAGTCAAGAATATTTTTATCTGATGAAAATGACTATTTTGACTTTGAGATATAAAACCCATAGAGATACTAATTCAAATACATTTAATCTGATCTCCATGCATTCTGATTCTTCACTGCTATATCTTAGCTATTCTTTGTAAGAAAAACTTATTGTACTGCCAAAAACACCCCTGCCACCTCGAATGACAAGAGTATTCATGCATTTTCATGAGCTCATTTCAGGACAAGAAAAACAAATTCTACAATTCCCAATAAACATATTCAGATATTAAAATATTCTAAATGGATATTTTAATTAAAGAGGCAACCACCACAATGATAAATTTACATGTATATGTCTATATATAGCATGTCCTATGTTAAGAAATCTTAAATTAAAGTGTCAGAGTCAATAAAATTATGAATGACCTCTTTTAGTCATCCAGATTGTGTGGATATAAATCTAAGGCTTTTGATATATATTAGATATTGTTTCAATGATAAAATAATCAATATCACAACATAAGTATACATGTGTTATGCTATTTCACAATGTTTAATACATATCAAAATAAATAATAATACAGAAGTGGTTAATTTAAAACTATATATGATATTCCTATTGTCAAGATATCCAAGCACTAAAAACATCAACTGAATTTAGTAATTTTTGATCCACATAGTAACTTAATTACATAAATTTAAAAAATAGTAAAATATATAACTGCTGTTGTTAAAAGAGCTCACACGTGTGATTTTTAGCTGAATATTTCACACACATATACGCACACACAACAAAATTGTGATTTTTATCAACCAAGCTGTAAGAAAGTGTGAAGAAAACTGCAAGTCTCATTAGAAATGCAACCTGGGTAAGAACATCTAGTTATCTGTCTATGGATAACTAATGAAATAATCAGTACTAGAGGCAAGGGAGATAGTAAGGTGCTTGTCTTGTAAGTGGCTAGCCCCAGCTTAGGCACACATGGTTTCTGGAACCACATATGATTTCCTGAGCACCTTCAGGAGTGAACCCTGGTGTAGAGCCAGGCATATGTCTTAAGAACTGCCAGTTGTGAACCAAAACCATAAAGAAAAGAAAAAGAAATAGAAATATATCCAAAAATACTAATGGGCAATTAAATCAGTAACATACAAATATTAGTAACAAACAGCGATTATAGCAATTTTCCTAAGATGAGATTTTTGGTTGATCTCTTTGGGAATTAAGGAGGTAGCTCAGAGAATTGAAATGCATGCCCTGCCTACAGGTGTCCAGGTTCAATCTCCAGAACCAGATGGTTCCCCAGTAATTCCAGGTGTGGTTCCAAAATAAGTCCTTTGGAACATTAAATAAAAACACTTTCAACAGTTATAAATATAACTATTTCTTGAAAATTTGCCACAACAAAAAAATGTATATTTACCAGTACAGACTCTAAAATATACATGGTATCTTCCTGATGAACTCATTCTTTATTTAATATCTATCTCAAATCCTACCAGGGTTATGGAGTCTCCCTTATTTCTCTAATCCAAGTTATGCCATTTGTCCTTATTGATGGGTGTTAATATCGAGGCAGATACTGATTTGTACTCTTTTTAAGTGTCCAAATCTCAGATGGCTTTATAGAAGTTTCTCAGCAGGGGTTATATATGTAGGCTAAATACCCATGTGAATAACACAAGGTTCTTGCATTTCAAATCACATTCTGGTAATTTGACTTTGGTAGACTATGAAGATTTGGTGCTGAACTGTTTATCCGCTATATGAATCCATATAATACAAACATGATAAAACTAAAATAATCTATTGCATTATGTCATAAATGTGCCTAACTAGAAGCTATGAGTACACTATACTGTATCTGTATCTAATGTGTACCTAGTTCTAGTATTTTACAAAAATAAAATTAAACTTATGACTAATAGTATACCAGAACAAACACATTATTTTCTTTTATAAATAAACCTTAATTAGGGGTCAGAGTTCTATTCAAAGAGGTGAAGTATGTATTTTACATGCAGGAGGCCCAGATTTAATCCTTGGAACTGCATATTTTTTTGGTCCCAAATCAAAACACATAAAATAGTTTGATTGAACAAAACCACAGTTAGCCAACACAAAATAGTGACAAGATGATTACTATGTGGCTCATATGATGTCCAATACACACACAGTCTGCATCTGGGTTTTCTACTTACAATTATTCAATTATTACTTTATTTTGGGGTTGGAGGGATGAGCTACATCAGGCAGAGCTCAGGGCTACCTTCTGGCTCTGCAACCAGGGATCATCTGGCAGACTTGAGGACTACATGGAGTGCCAGAGTTCAAACCTCTGTCAGTCTTGTGCAAGGCAAATGCCCTATCTGCTGTACTATTGTTCTGGCACTTCCATTATCATCTTGAAGTACTGAGAGCATCTTGCCAAATAGCTGAAACAGAGCAATGACCAATGTCTACAGAACACCTCAATTTAATAAAGAAACTTAACAAAAATATTCTGAGATGCCCCTTATGAATCACTAAATTTGTACATGTTATTCCAGAAAGGAATCAAGTACATCCCTCAAATCTTCAATTAGTATGGAATTAGTATTTTGCAGAATTACAAGGTAGATGGTATACACCTAAGCAATTAGCACCCATAATGAGCTCAAACTCAACTCTGATAGAAGTCTAGAAAATAATGAAAGGCTCTGTGGTGATCAAAAGTACATATGTAGATTCTAATAAACAGTTAATAAGAAACAGTTATTCTGTCTTAGTATCTAGGTTGCTCTCTTTGGAGCATTTCTCTGTGAGCTGTATATTTCCTTCTACTAAATTTCAGTCATCTCCATGGTAGACAACACCATCCATCTTATTTCATCTTTTTAACAAGGACTTGATGAGGTGACACAGGACTGATTCTTAAAAACACATTACCTGCTATGTGAGGCATTGTGTGACAGGGAGAACTATCTAGTGACAGGCACCTGACAGCAGATTTGTTGATTTCATGGTCACTTCATTTAAAGTAACAACAGGGTGAAATATGCCATCTGATAATCTGAATGTTGACTGTGAAAAGCACTTAACATTTCTGCCAGCTACCAGGACTACAGAATCTGTTCTTCAATATGTGAGGGTATGACTTTCTCTTTCCTCAGTTCTCTGCCCATCCTATCTTTTCTCAGAGGAAACCCCCCCAGTAATTTTCTGGAAATACAGTATGCATGAAAATTTAGTGCCAAGGACAAACAATTTTCCCATAAGCCACCCTTATTACAAAGATGCAATATATGCTACAGTTTGAGGTTACTAGTTGAGAAAGAATCTGAGAAAACTTTTAGGTATCCATAGAGAACTAAGAAGTCATTTAACAAGGTTCAACTTTAATCAGCAGTGAGATGAATATGAATTGGTATCACACCCTTCATTTTCTACGTTTTTGAGAAAACAGTAAGCTCAATTATACAAACAGTTCATAGTCTTTTTTCTTTAATTCTTGAAGTCACAGAGACAAACCAAACTAGATCACACTAATGGTATGTAGGCAATGATTCCAGTTGCCTGTGATCTTGAGATATTGTTCAAGAAAATATTTTTTTCCTCTGCAGGGCAAGGACTACTTGGGAATAAAATTGGAATTGGTTGCAGGCAAGGCAAAAACCTTAACTCTTGTACCATCTCTTTAAATCTAATAATTTATCTTTATAAAAGATTTCAGAGTCCATTATTTTATTTTATTTTATTTTTTAATTTGGGCCATCCTCAGACGTTACTCTTGACTATACACTCAGGAGCCACTCCAGGCAATACTTCAGGAACCACATAATTTGCTACTAGGGATTAAACCCAGGATGACCTCTTGTAAGGCAAGCAAATTACCTGTGGTATTATCTCTTGGGCCCTTCAGAGTTAATTTTTAAAATTAATTCATATACATGAAATATTTTTAATTTAAAAAATATTTATTCTCTTATTTAGATTTTTCTTTTCCTTCAGTTAAAATTAATCATGTCTACCCTGTTGGTTCCTGTTACTTCCAGATATATTTTTTACTTAATTACAAAGTTGTTCATGATACAGTTTCAATTATACAATGTGCACAACACACAACGGGTGTGCACACTTCCCACCACTGATCTCCCCAGTTTTCCTCATACTCTCCCTCCTGACCTCTAACCTGTCTGCTTCTATAGACCTTTGCCCTGAACGCAGACATTCATCTCTCTCTTTCTCTCTCTCTCACAGATACTGTTATTTAAAATACTTTTATTTAATGGGATATTATACATACATAGTACATTATCTCCTTTAAGCACCCAGTTCTTGTCCAACTATCACTGTCACAGTAGTTCCTGCTCTACCCTAACTGCACTCCCCACTATATGTGGCAAGCTGCCTACCAAGGACTGGTCCTTCTGGCCCTTGTCTCTATTGTTGTTAGTTATTAATACCATATTATAATTTTATATATCCTACAAATGAGCATAATCATTCTATGTCTATCTCTCTCACTCTGACTCATTTCGCTCAGTGTAATACTTTCCAATACTCTCCATATACATAATACATGGAATTTTAAAAAAGAAAATCTTGTCAGAAAAGTCACTCCTTTAAAGTGACTAGTAGAAAAATCGTACTCCACACAATGCAATCTTATTTGAAGCAAATGGATCATCACAGGTGGTTTGACAAAAACCTCCCACCTTCTTAGATATCTTGAAATTACTTATACCCACTGTTTCTTATTGAAATTGTTTGGAGTTACACCTTGGATGGATGTGTGGGACAGTCTACACATTCCAAAACCTCTTGGGCACAGACTTGCTTGGAGCTTTTTAAACAGCATTAAATTTGGACCAGTAACAGCACCATTGAATTTACACTTTCTTTGAAGGACATTTTTTTTTTTGACATATTCAATGCTCTTGAAAGCTGAGGGGCTGACGGCACTAGTCAAGTACAGTTGAGTGAGCAGACTGCCAGGCCTCCACCTCCAGGGCAGATGAACCGTAACATGCAAGGAGGGACAGGTCTCTCTTGCCTTTTCTATTCCTTTTTCAGAAAATATGATAGAAAGGGAAAAAACTACCTTAGAACTCCTATTTAATGATTTACTTGTTTAAATTAATATCTCAATAGACTTATACCTTGGCTACAGTTCATTTCTCCCATGGCTTAATTTATCTCTTCCAGTTAGCTTCTAAGAGAATTTCTTCAATTTTTGTGGGCTGGCTCGTTATATTTGGGGATTATTTCCTCTCAGTATGCTTGTTTTCCTCGTCTTTGACCATCTTCTTCACCTAAGAAGCCACTTTATATTTATTAGCATGGTTTACCAAAAGTGTGATGGAAAATAACAGGTAATACACAATGATGACACTGTACTTAAATTATTACTTCCAGGGGCAACCTACCTAAAATACTAATGTGAAAGATATGTAAGCCACTATGATCAAAATAAAAATTAAAAAAAAAAAAGCTTCATGCAGGGCAAGTTGGGAAAACCCTGTAAAAGTCGACTTAGAACAAAGGTATGCACTTGTGTTGCCTGGGTACATGGAACCTGAGTACATGTTGCCTATATCTCCCCACTTGAAATGTGATTTTCCAGCTTCTGTGTTGGTTTGTCTACTGGGCTCTCTCCTGAGTGTATTACTCTTATTCTCTCTTTCTCATGCTCTCCCAAATTTTTCCACATGCAAATAAAATATGCATTTACTAAAAAAATATTATTACTCCCATCATAACTGAAGAACAATTTTTGGCCCCCCTAACACCTCCGCTGCGGAGGCGGAGGAGCTGGCTCGAGAAGACCACCACGCGAGGGCTGTCTGCTGCATCAGAGGAACCACGGCCCTCAGCGAAGAGAGCGGGGTCGGGCCGGATTCCGCACCCCTGCGCCCACCCACGACACACCCGGTGCGGGGAGAAGCGAGGGGCCCGCTGGCAGAGCGAGAAAATCGGTCCCATTCGCCATGAATGTCCATCCCTCGTCTGGCGCGGCTTAGGCCCGGCCCAGGAGAGCGCGACACCACCACATCGATCAGCTTTCAAGAACTTTTAGTACATTTTTACATCATTGAATTATTTCCTTATTTAAACTTAACATCTCTTTGGGCACAACTTTCTGTATGCTATGATAAATAGTTTCTTATAGTTATTTTGAAGAAGTGCAAAGAGATCATTCAGAAATTCAGATCATTCAGAAATTCTTTTAAGGAGTACATGTCTAAACTAGATACACTTGGGTATTATTAAAAATATACCATACACAATAGAGTCTATATAGCTATAAAATAAACATGGTATATAATACCTCCCTATAGAAAAGGCTGGCAATCTTCAGCAGATTTCCAAATTTCATCAGCCTTCTTCTGAACTGAATACCTGTGAAGCTTCCTGATATTTGGCATTTGGAATAAACAATTGTGTGAACCTAGGCTTCATCACTTCCACTTGCAGCCATCTGGAGGATACTGAGAATGAAATAAAGACCAGGAAGTGTCTGCTTTTGTGGGAGGAGGGGTGGGCTGCATCCAAGGTATTAAGTTATTCAAACACCAGTAATGTATGATATTGCACATTCTCACTGTCACAATCTTTGTTGAAAAGGATTTCCCTGACCTTTCCTGTAACCAGCAAACAAATAAGCCCTCTCTCTCAGCAGGAGAGAAGCATTGGTCCATTAGATCATTAAGCAGTTCTTTTTAGATACCCCCATTCTCCTGTCCTTGGCCCTGAAGAGGGAACTGGCAGCGGTCCAATCAGTCAGAGCAAAGGCAGGCAAATGTGATTGCATGCTGGAGAGCTTGGAATGTCTCAGCAGGCCCAAAGTCGTGGAGCAGACCTTACTGAGGGGAGGCTGTGGTGCTACATGAGGAGTAGTGCTCCAACAACTGAAGGCTGGTGATTCAGTCTGCCAAACAACGTAATGACTCACCCAAGCAGGAAAATATTACCACCATGGGGATATTTAGATCGTCTCAGTCTGAGAGTAATTAGGGACTAAACTACAACAGCATGCTTCAGTGATGAAATGAGAAAATAAGCAATACCTCTGTCAAGTTCTGATTGGCAAGTATTAAATGAATATAGGCTTTTTTCGTCTCCAACCACAAACTAGGAACTTGCAGCAGATTGTCAGAACAGGGAACTATTTCCACATTTTCATGAAATAAGACAGCATACAAATGTGTGCATACACAAACACAGGCTTTAAAAAAAAACACAGTGAGGTGAAAAATGTTACAGTTGGCAGAAAGAGTTTTAGGGAAAATCATTACCACAATTATATAATTCATTTCTATAGCAGGCTTTTGCTCATCCTGGAGCTTTTTCCATCCGTAATTACACTGTCTGCAGAGAGGGAAAAATGAGTCCAGAATGGCAAATGCTAACAGTATCATTTTATTAAGAATGATATACAATCTCCAAAATAAAAAAGCACATGTGTTTAATGAATTTAGGTAATGGAATTCTTTTACTTATTAGTACCAGTTGCACAAATGTAAATTCTCTGGCAAAGAGGACAAATGTTAATTTTTATTTCTTTGTATTTTCAAATTGTGGACAATTTGTATTCATTAGACAACGCAAAAACCTCTTTTCCCTTATAATTGTAAAGTGACATTATAATTAAATTGGATAACCTCAGAAGCATCTGCAAAGTTAGGCAATCGCTTCAAAGCTGGCTGGCCAAAGCGCAGGCACATAAAGCCAATGAACAGAGTTGCCCATCAATAACCTATCATTACAATAGCCAGGTCAGAAACTCAGTCACTCACTGAAAAAGATTATTCAGTCTACAAAGCAGCAGTAGGTAAGCAGCTAAAATCTTCTTAGGGGAGCCCTCACTAGATGCTTCCAAAGTCCCATTCTGAAAGCTAAACAGGCCACTTGCTTGTTTGACTTCCCATAGAGAGACTCTCTGCCCCTGCTCCCCCAAAGCAATGTGCTCTTAAAGTCCTCGATTGGCTCACCAAATCAGAATCAGGGTCAAACACAAATGATCTCTCTCCTCAACATGAACAACCTCTATTAGGCCAGGTTAATAAACTCTAATAGATGTAGGGGCTAATACAATATTCTGCTATTGACATAAACATAAATATAAATTTCAAAGAAAATAACCTACTTTAGTAAAACTACCTGTGCAATAAAAATTAATGAACTCCAAATGATTCTGCACATCTCCACCAAATTGCATTTTCAGGCTCACATCTTCAGGACATGCTGGGTGGTTTGATGCATTCCCACAATTCATCTTCCTGCTAAGCCAATTTTAATTTAAATGCAATTAAAGGCTCAAAATGAACATTATGTATTAGATAAAGCCCCGAATCTGCAGACTATCATAAATATGATTTTCAGAAAAATTAATTACAAGCCATTAGGGTACAAGTCATCTTACTGCAAATGTTGAGTTAAATTGCAGAGTTAGTTTGTTCGTTCCATTAAATGTTAAACACTGATTTTAAGCTTTGTACCAATTTAATATCACTAGGTCAGTTTATAAGAACAATGTTATTTTCATATAGAACTTGTGGAGTATATAGCAAATTCTTACTAATTAAATCAGACAATTTGGGAAAAGTATAAAAATAACCAGAAATGAGACTGGGGTCAAAATAGTAGAATATTAATATCTACATTGCTTTTTCATACTGCCATATCAAAGATCAAGCATTTTTTCATAAAAATTTTTTCTAGCTAAATATTTTTCTTTACTCCAACTAAAAATTTTAAATATGAAAAAATACTTAGTGTCAAAATAAAATATGCTAATCTTATAAATAATAATTGATACTAAACCTCTCACTCTGTTCTTAAGATCATATACCATGAGTAAACTAAAATTATTATTGGCTTTAAATTTAAAATTCAGAGAATATCAGTTATACAAAAAGACTTTTTCTTTTGAAATTAATATTCCAACTGAACTTTTGGTAAGCCTCTTTGTCTACTAGACAATATAATTATTATAGACAACATAATAATATATCTAAAGGGCACAAAATGGAAAATTACAAAACCTATAGCATTTGGTGTTTTGCTGATTAGTTTTATCACTCAATTAAAATACATGAAGCTGACCACAAAGAGTGGTGAGTGCAGTTATAGAAATAACTACACTGAGAACTACCATAATCATGTGAATGAATGAGGGAACTGGAAAGCCTGTCCAGATTACAGGTGGGGGTGGGGTGGGATGGAGGGAGATTTGGGACATTGGTAGTGGGAATGTTGCTCTGGTGAAGGGGGGTGTTCTTTACATGACTGAAACCTAATCACAGTCATATTTGTAATCAAGATGTTTAAAGAAAAAAAAGAAAAAAAAGAAATATATAAAACATTTTTAATCATTCTCTTAATTTCTAACATCTAATCTTAAAAAAATAGCCTCCAAATAATTTTAGTCATATAAAATAATAACCAGAAAATGCCCAAATAATCTTTCTTAAAACAAGCAAATGACTAACTTCCAAATTAAATTTTTTAATAAAACATTCATTGACAAGGAAAACAAAACCAATTTGAGGTGGGAAATGACCCAGTATCAGGTGATTTTTTTTTTTTTCATAAAAGTCTCTCTAATGGTAGGCAGGGTGCAGGAACCACTTCCTTCGCACAGAGACAGTACACTGGAAGCAGGCAAGATGCTGTCTCAAATACGTTCTTTGCATCTAGCTTACAGCTGAGCAGATCTCAAGATGTGAGTCTCATACCTGGCAATATGGCAGAATACAAGATGACAATCCTCACTAGGTGCTTAGAAGGAATGAAGGAGTAAGATATTATGGTTCCTTTTATTTTTTTTTTTTTTGGTGTGTGTGTGTGGGGGGGGGTCTTCCATTCCTTCTAAAACTCACACATAAAACTTCCTTCTATAGGTACAAGGAAAGATAATTAGAAAGGACTTTATGAACTTCCCCTCAGAGAATCAACTAGGATCTTTTCCCTTTTGCTGCTTCCCTCTACTGTAGAGTTAAATACTCCTTTAAACAAAATCCTACATGTTACTTCTGTTACTTCAATCTTAAGCAAGCAAAAGAACCACTTGTTTTCTTATACTAATACTCTACCCATCAGCAGATTGTCCAGCATGAGCTCATCCTGGCTATGTAATGCTATAGTGTGAGGACAAGTAGAGCTATACCTGGCAAGAGTGGAGGTAGAGGGCACTCAGTGCTAAGAATCTGACATAGGGGCTTGCAGCCAATATTATACTCTGAACTCTTTCCCCAAACCACACTCTGCCATTGATGCTATTGTTTTAGCTGCTACAAACTGAGGGCTTTCTCTCTTTATTAAAATCAGTGGTTTTTACATTGATTTCCAAAGAGAGACTACACTAAATACAGCAGTGTCTTAAATATTTAGGCAAATTTGGCAAGGCAATTATTCTAATCACTGTCTTCTTTGATTAAGTAAATACAGCTAATTTAGGAGGCAAAGTGACTATATAAAATTATACAAGAAAATATTAAATATAACTGTTTGGAATGTAATAGTTCATGAAAGACATAATTTTTCTCACTCACTTTATCCACTAGAGCAGTGGTCACAACCTTTATTTTCAACTGAGCCAAATCTCTCCAAAACCATGATTGAAATTTATTTTGAGAGCCACGCAGGATGCACACTGACAGAGGCTAGGAGCAGAGTCCTGAGTCCTGGAGTGGCCGCCCGGCACACACAAGAGCCACATTAAAAGTGTAAAGAGCCACATGTGGCTTGCGAGCCACAGGTTGCCAACCACTGCACTAGAGTATACAAAATCCTACATTTTAAAAAATATTCATCTCCATATCACAGTTCCCTCTTTGGCCTAAAGTCTTCCTTTACTCCATGGTATTGTAGTTATTTACTGGTCACTTGTTTCCACTTGTCTATTTTTTTAAGATACAACACCCACATTTCTGGATATTATGATGGACAATTATTTTACAACTTATCAAATCAATATACTATACATATAAAAATAACACAATGCTTATTGTAATATGACTGACAATATAAGCTAATAATTTAAAAAACTACATGTTTTATAATATGCATAAATATTTATAATAATAGTGCATAAAGAATCTTTACGATTACAATAATGTCAAATTAAACAGCAACAATTTTTCAATATTTAGAGTCTACTGATATGGAAAACTTGCTTAGTTTTATCAACTTTGAGAACAGTTCTTATATAACAGATATTTCCAAGTATGGAGAGACTTACTTTATGAAAATACTAAACATACAGCTTCTTAAAATATTTCCTTATAGCTTTATTATAAAATGTGCTATCTGATTATATTTTGCTAAAAATAAGTTTTAAAGTATATTTTTATACAATATTAAAAGAGTCGATATTTCTATTAGCAATTGTTCAAAAATTACAATTTTCATAAATTTACAATAAGGTCAATGTAATATTTATAATACCATGAAAACATTTTCTTTTTTAACCAAGTTCCTCTTAAAAGATGATACAAAAATCATGAACAATAAGGAATTCTGGTAGAAGAGTCTCTCTGTTTAGAGTTCATGTTAGAATCAAGTTATGGGAATTGTTGGACTTGTTCCCTTGGCCCTCAGATGCACCAATAATACCTTGTGGCATTGTTCCTCTTTTGCATAGGCACATTAAAGTAGGAAAATATTACATATGCAAACAAGTTCTTATCTAATAGAGACAGGAACACAAATTTTGTAATGCACTTAGGCCTTATAACCTGAACATTGGCATAATGACTTGGCTCAGACCTTAGAAGAATGGGGATTGCTCATACACCCCTAAACCATGGATACCATAATATGGAAATAACCACAATTGTCTATAACATCACAGGAAGCGAACTTCTACCAGGGAAGATCCTACTGCTGCCCTGGCACTGACTTACTCTAAAGAGTGTTCTCTTAACACCCAGACGACTTAGCAACAGCAGCAACATGCTTGCAGGCAGGGCTCTCCTCATCTAATGGTGAGCTGAAACTAAAGGATGCTCCACATCATCCTGACTTCGATGAAGGAAATACATATAAACCAGAATCTTTACAGGAACCTGACACCAACAACAGCTAATGTGCAAAATATTTCACCAGGACCACAGAGAATAACTCGGGTTGGACAACCAAGTATGCCTGGAGAGTAGAGTCAGTCTTATTACAGAAAACTTTAGGAGTAAGGTGTCCTTGTATTTAGGCCAATGCTTTTTTTTCTATTTTCCATTTTGCCCATATTTTGCTGGGCCTTTACAAACAACAACAATTGCCACTCTCACACCATTATTATTGTATTTTTTAACTCTTATCCTTTAAAAAAAAAGAGCTTACTAAAGTTTAAAAAATAAAGTAACTGTAGTAAAATGCCTATCTCGAATATGGGCAGGGGAAGGAAAGGAGGGAGGGGGGCATTGTTGGTGGGAATGTTGCACTGGTGAAGGGGGGTGTTCTGTTAATGACTGAAACCCAACTACTACCGTGTTTGTAATCATGGTGCTTAAATAAAGAGTTTATATTTTTTTTAAAAAAGGAAAAAACATGAACCAGGCTGGAGTGATAGATAGTGCAGTGGGTAGGGCATTTGCCTTATATATGGCCAATCTGGGTTTGATCTTCAGCATCCTAGATGGTCTCCTGTGCTGCCAGGAGTGATTCCTGGGAGCAGAGCCATAAATCATTCCTGAGCACTGCTGGGTGTAGCCCCAAACAAAACATAAATCATTATTATTTAAAAAATAAAAGTAAAGGAAAAAACACATAAAAATCCACATCATGGGATATTGTTCTGTCAGATATTCAAATCCATTATTTCTTCATTTTTGCATGACCCATAGATACTAGTAAAAAAAATGAGGTTGAGGTTTCTGACCTTGTAATGTATGTTTCAAACTAGATAACTCCTATAGTTAGAATAGTTTTAAAAGAGTTTAAAAGATTAACCAAATTCAACTTCTAAAGAGATTTCCAATCATATTATCAAGTATGAACTATTATAGTTAATTGAACTTCAAGATCCACATTAAATCTTAACAATGGTTTCCAAGAGTGAACTCTGAAACAGACCAGCTGATTTAAGTAAGACTTTTAAATGAGGCATTGATAAAAGAATAAAAATTGAAAAATGATTTTTTTGTATTTCTACACTATACATAATTGTATCCAACCACAATAAAAAAGATCTGTTAAACTGGAAAGAACTTATTTTCCTCATTTTTTCAACGTGATCATGTTTGCCAAAAATCTCTACCAGAGTACACAATGGGAAATTCCCTTCTCCCAAGTTGCTGTCTTCTAGTATTATCAATGGTTAACTTAAGAATATAGTGGGTTTTTTCCTATTATTTTAGAATACTAGATCCATCTTTCATGGTTCCCTCCAAATCTATCAAAATAAAAATTGCTTAGAAATAAATTATGGAGGGGGCCGGGCGGTGGCGCTAAAGGTAAGGTGCCTGCCTTGCCTGCGCTAGCCTTGGACGGACCGCGGTTCGATCCCCCGGTGTCCCATATGGTCCCCCAAGCCAGGAGCAACTTCTGAGCGCATAGCCAGGAGTAACCCCTGAGCGTCACCGGGTGTGGCCCAAAAACAAAACAAAACAAAAAAAAAACAAAACAAAAAACAAAAAAAAAGAAATAAATTATGGATCAATTATGATTACTCAATGTTTTATGATAATTTTCTTTAGAAATTCAATAGGCAGAAGCTGAACTTTGATCATTTGTACTGTGAATGACTCTTGAAAACTTAAACAGAAATATTTTATGAAAACTATATTAAAATTTTAAATGTCATTGCATTCAGGGACCAAAGCAAGTAAGGTGCTTGTCTTGCACATGTGGCTGACCCAGTTTCAGTTCCTGGCATCCCATATTGTCCCCTGAGCCTGCCAGATATAATTCTTGAGCACAGGAGTAATGCCTGAAAGTCACTGGGTATGACCCAAAAAGCAAAAAAAAAAAAAAAAAAATGTTATTGCATTCATAGTGAGTTTCTTTAAGGAAGTACATCTTAAAGTAGTCCATCTTGTTATTAATTTAAAATAATAAATTCATAACTAGATTTTACATAGTTTTCCTAACAATTGCTATTGTGCCTTTTCATTTTTAGTTATTTTGGTGGAGGGGTTGGTCACACTAGGTTGTGCTCAGGCTCTGTATTCAGAGATTAGTCTTAATGAGTTTGTGGTTCCATATGAGGTGCCAGGAATCAAACCCAGGTCCACCAGATGCCAGATAGATGCCTTTCTCAATGTGCTATGGCCTCAACTCTCTTGTCATTTTATGTCAATCATCCAATACTTCATTAATAAGTCAAAGAAATTTAAATAAAAAGGTGCTTACCATTCACTACCTTCAGAGTTAAGAAACAAGAGTATCTTAGGGTAACTTTAAAAGTATACATTATTAATTTTAAGTATAAATCATAATGGCACCACTTCATCAAATATACTTCTTTAAAATCCAATAAAAATTATTTTCATTTTTCATAATTTCTTAAAAATAAATTAGTTTTAGAGTCAAAAGTTGTTTCTCAGTTTGACCAAAGCTATAGTTGCTGGATTACTTTTGATCCTGGTCCAAAAAAGTATATGTAAAGGAGTAATACAAATAAAGAACTAAGAAAATACCACTTACAATATTTAGCATGGGGTAGAGTGGGCGGGGGCATTTGGCCATGCCAAGCAGAAATTAGGATTTACTTCTGGCTTTGTGCTCAGGGATCACTTCTGATAGGCTTGAGGGTCCATATATGCTGCTGAGGATAAAACCCATGCCCTTCACAAACAAGGCAACCACCCTTCTTGCTGAAGGCCTGGCCCACTACTCTGGCCTACTAATCATTATATCTTATGGGATTCTAAAAGAGAACATGAATATAAAGTCAACATACAGAATGTAAGAAAGGAAATCCTGGAAGTTCAGATAGCTCTCAACCTACTGCTGACTCTTTTGAACAAGAAGAATCATTGCTGTGTAAAAACTAACATCACTCAGCACTATCAAAACAGGTTTTATAGTAATGCAAATCGTTCTTGGTAAGGAAGATGCTCTTCCACATATTAACAAAACTTTGGGAATTTTACTCTCACAAAACTTTAAGTACAAGCTTTGTTTTACAACTTTCTATTGTATTTTCATCCATTTGTTTCTAACACCAAAAATAACTATTTCAGTTTTTTTCTCAACCACTGTTCTCACTTGTGTGTATAGAATCCAAATAATCATTGGGTTTCACCATTTTTCTCCTTAACAATTCATTTGTCTTCTGGCTACCACTGAATTTTTGTTAATTTCTGAATTCTCATCCATCACCTTTTGGATTTCGCTCAGTTCCCAGCTGCGCAGCAGGTAATGTCATCACTCTTTCAGATCTTAACTGATTCCTTTCACCATCATGCTCTGAGATTCCTTTTTTGCTAAATTTAAAGTTGTTCCCTAGACATTCCTCCCAATTCCTTAAAAATGCCACTTTATTGAAGTTATTCTGGCCTCAAGTTCACTTATATCCAAATGTATGTTATATCCAAATCCTACCCTCCAAATCTTTATCTTTAGAAATTTTTCTCTGGAGGTTAATTTGGTTATAAAATTAAACATTTATTTATTTACAGGGAATTCAGTTAAATACCTGTGATATGTTGGTATATTAAATATATGTTATGCTTGCTTTCATAAAATCAATATCCTAGAATGGGAAGCAGGTTTTAAGTATCACAGGAGATCATGCCAACTTCACGTTATAAATGATGTTTAAAATAAATCGGCATTGACTTGGAACAAGTGCTGGTCAATTTTTTCTGTGGTATATAAAATATATATTCATGCAAAAAAGTTAGTGCCTATCAATATGCCATACAAAATACAATGACAAGTCAGGGCTGGAGTGATAGCACAGTGGTAGGGCATTTGCCTTGCACACACCTGTCCTAGGACAGACCTTGGTTTGGTCGCTGGCATCCCATATAGTCCCCCAAAACAAGGAATTATTTCTGAGCACATAGCCTTGAGTAACCCCTGAGCATCACCGGGTGTGACCCTCAATAAATACAATGACAAGTATGAAACTACCCAAACTGAACAAACTTATTGATAAAGGACATAAACCTAAAACAAATCCTCTCAATGGTACAAACATTATTACTAATATGTTATTCACAGAATGAAAAGTTTATGCTGTTGATTTCTTTCATCCTAGTCATTGCTTAGTTTTTAAACATGTTTCATTTACCTGTGTTTTCATAATACAATAAAATCATTGCAACTTTTCCACAAATGTTAATGTAGCTGAGTTTCTATTAAATGACATATTTGGTGTGTGTATGTATTTTAGTTAATATCTAATAGTATATAGGGGCTATTCATAGCTCAGTGTTTCAGGTCACTGTGTATTACCAGGGATCAGTCTTGTGCACTCCACATGAAAAGCATGCACACTATCCTAGTTGTCTCTCTAGACCCTCAAAAGATATTTTTAACATTGTTTCTCCAGGATATCAACCGTACTTAATTTGGAAGATCTTGAATAATATACCATTGGTCAAATTCCCCTGACATTCTAATATATTCCTCAACTTTGGTAACAATATGGTAGAATAAACAGGTTCTAAGTTGAACAATTAATATCATTAATGAAAAATTTGAAATGTGCCAAGTCAAGAAGCAAGTTTTAAATAAAAAGAAAATGACTAAAAAACAAGAATTAACATTCATTACAATCAATAGTTAGGATGACATTTCAAGTTATTTAAAAGCAAACTTTGTTTTTCCAGCCAACTTTATATTTTAAAAGAGTAGTAAACAAACCTTTTTGTTAATGCTTTATAAACCTTGCTATTAGAATTGAAATACAAATTTTGTCTTCATTTACTTAGCTCTAATAGTTATCTTCTCTTGAACATTTTTCACTTATAGAAAACTAGCCTACTTGGAAAGATAGGCAAGCTTCTAACTGAAATTAAACCCAAATATCTGAATACTTTCTAATCATTGTTCTGTTTTTAATTATGATATTAGAAATGCATTTACAGGAATGGTTTCCTAAAATACTACCAAAAGTTGTCATTTTTAAAATTTAAAACGGCTGGGCTCTGGATCTGAATTAAAGAGTGACCCCTTTCCTTGACCAAATTGAATGACTTGTAACAGATGTGCTTGATGCTTAAAGAAATCACCGCCCACTGAGAAACCACTTTATAGATCTGAAGGATTGCAACAATTTTGAGAATTATTAAATGAAATTTCAACTATTTTGAGATCCTTAATTTCACGCTACAATTACCAAAATGTTATTTTGTAATTCAAAATATCTCATGTTTTTTTAAGTCTTTATTTTCTTTATTTGCAACTCTGCAAACATCCTAATTTAGCCAGAGCTTTATTTCAACACAAAGTTTAGCTGAAACTACCCCTCACCTGAAAAACTAAATAACAACTCAACATTTTAGACTAAAACATGAATGGATGGGAAGGAAAGAATAAAGGGGATGTACCTTTGAGGTGAAGAGAGAAAAAAGGGAAGGGTAGAGAATGGGACTTAAAGGAGAAGGGAAAGAATAAATCTGATACGGGGTTTTCAGACATTTTGTTTACTGGAGACTCAGGCATTGTCAGAGGATCAGATTTCTTTCCATCTGCTGGCTTTGCCTTCTATATGACAGGTTTTAAGCTCAGAGTTCATGTAGCGGTAATATCACTGACAAAAGATCTAATGCCTATCTTCTCAAATTCAAGTTCAGGGAACTTGACTTGTCTTCTTTCCATATCAAAAAAGGTCTCCTATGCCCATTGCTAAATCAATTTCTATGACATGGCCAGGATCACCAAATATATACCTAGAAAAACTAAATCAAAAGTATTCTAAAGGATCTCAAATGGAATACCTTCATTTATGCTCAGGAGCAAATAAATGGGATAAATATGGAACCACAGACATAAAATATTTTGACTACTTCTGAAATTTTAAAAAAAAATTCAAAAATAAAGAGAAGAGTGTAAAAAAGTATAATGATGTTATCAGGAGGAAATGAATGTTAACAAGTTGTATATACAACACATCACTATTATAGACAAACTTACCATGGACACACAAATATGAAAAACTTCAGAACTTTTATATACGAAATGCTAAAGGTAAGAATCCTTTGGAAAGAGCCTGCTATGCAGCTGTATTACACAGAAAGTTCAGTTTTATTTATATCGCGTGTTCATTTTGAATGGCTTGGAGATAAACAATACAATGCATACAGTCTTCATTATAGGATTAGCAAAGAAGAAAAGCAGGGTAGGTTATTATATCTATTTCTCTTTTTTCAGTTTTTTAGAATACATGAATTATGCATAAAATATGATCAGACCATAAATGAGAATAACAATTAAACTATATTCCTCTTTAGCACATTGTTTTTGAAAATTATTAAAATAAATATATATCACATTTCTGTACATGGTATAAACTCAAGAATCACATGGAAAGAAAAAACATACAGAAAAGATCTTTTTAAGATATAAAGAAAAAGGGGCCGGGCGGTGGCGCTAAAGGTAAGGTGCCTGCCTTGCCTGCGCTAGCCTTGGACGGACCGAGGTTCGATCCCCCGGCGTCCCATATGGTCCCCCAAGCCAGGAGCAACTTCTGATCACATAGCCAGGAGTAACCCCTGAGCGTCACCGGGTGTGGCCCAAAAACCAAAAACAAAAAAAAAAAAAACAAAAAAAAAAGATATAAAGAAAAAATTCTATATCTTCTATTTCTATAAATTTAGATGATCAGCAAAGTTAGAAGAATATTTCACAAAAATGGTACAAAGTTGGTCAGTCTTCAGCAGATTATAGAACTGAATAGCAGTTTCTGACACATTCCCTGAAGTGACAGTGAGAATATGAAGGGAAGGAAGTGAGACAGGCATCTTCAATCGCAGCTGGAGCAGAGGCCAAGCATTGAGCTCAGTAAGAAATTACTGTGTTGCATAAGCCCTGAGTTTGGTCTCTGGCATGATAATAAAGATAAAAATGTGACTTGGAATAGCGAACTTGTGACAAACTCTGTGATAAAGAATGTCCCTCATATAACAACACAGTGTAGAACTTAGAACACTCCTGAGTCAAGAATGTTCTCCCAATGGACTAGGAATGTCCTAGCTTGCATTTTTCTCCCCAGAAATAGAGTCTTGCTCTATGCAAACAACAGTGTTCTTGACAACAGGACTCAGGACAAAATTTAAAATAATGGTCCTAGTATGGTAGTATGGTGCTTTTATTTTTATTATATATTTACCTGCTATTGCTCTAGTTTAAATTATGGATGATAGTTATTATCTGGTTTTTAAGTAATTTTTTTCAGTGAAATATGTACTCTACTCAGTATATCTAAATCAATAATGGTGAAAAAACATGTAAAATACAGACACAAAAGCAAAACATGTTTCTCTTTATTCATTATAGAAAACAGGCACTGTGATTTGTGATTTTTCTGTTATAGTGTATTATAGGATACACACATAATAACAAATAATAATAATAATGAATAAAGCATAGATATAAATGTTTTATGTATATTAATTTGTTTCTGCTGAACCCACAGTGCTCTTCCTTCATTTTACAGGTGAAGAAACTAAGGCAAAATGAACCTGATAGTTTAAATTATACTTGCAGAAAATGGCAGGGATAGAATGACTCATAGTATACACTTTAAATCTATGTTCTCAACACATCTATATGTAGTATAGTTTCATTTTAATCTATTTATAAACCAAAAATAATGAAAAATGAGATAATATGCTCAGAATTCTATAGTAATCATTATAGGATACCAAATTTTGTTTTTTTGTTTGTTTGTTTGTTTGTTTGTTTTTGGCTTCTTTGAGGGCCACAGTCAAGAGTATTTACATCTTATTCTTGGCTCTGCTCAAGATCACTCTTAGTGGGTCTCCGGGAACCATCTTTGGTGCTGGCGATTCAAACCAAGATTGGCCAAATGTAAGGCAAGCACCATAAACCCTGTACTTTCTCTTCAGACCCTGAACACGTTTTTTCATGTAGATTTTTCAAATATGAATGCAGTTCCTTATATCACAGGTGGTTACATCCACATCAAGACATGACTGTGCACTAGTGGTGAAGATCAGTGCCCACTCACCCCCACCAATTACTTGATCTATGAGGTCTAAATTATCTAAAATGTACAGAGTTCCACAAAGCTTAAAGGATTTAAATTGGGGCCGGATAGATAGCACAGCGGCTTTTGCCTTGAAAGCAGCCTACCGAGGACCTAAGGTGGTTAGTTTGAATCTCGGCGTCCCACACGAGCCCCTCCCCCCACCCCCTCCCTGTGCCTGCCAGGAGCTATTTCTAAGCAGATAGCCAGGAGTAACCTCTGATCACTGCCGGGAGTGGCCCCAAAACAAAAACAAATAAAGGATTTAAATCAATAGTCAGTGTAAATAACAGAAGAGAAATTTTACAGACCAGGGTAGGTATGGAAGTATCTGAACTTATTATGAAGGAAAGTTACAAAATGCAAAACATGTCTTCATTAATGAGGAATGCATAGGTGTGATTTCTCATGCCTATGTTGCACATATATGTACACTGAAAATGAGCTATTATTTATTGAGTCTCTATGAGTTGAGAGAGTCAAATAACAGCAGTTACTTCAATGGAGAAAAATGTAGTTCTTACAAGAATTAAGATTTTTGTGAATATTCTCTATTCTCTTCATGGAACAAAGAAGATTCAACTCATTCTGTAATTAGAATGGTATCTAAAAGTGAAGTCTAATTCCTAAATTCTTAATTATAGCTTGCATTTTTTGCTGTTTTGTTTCAAGAAGTATTTGAGGGGAAACAGAATCCTCCTTGGGTAATTTTAAAGAGTAGAATTATGCTGTATCTTACATTGCTTAAGAATTATAGCAATTACCAAAAATGCAAATATGCTGAAATAAATGTACACTTTACTATCTTAAGGGAAACAATATTATATCCTGATTTTTCCAACTAAGGAAGGATTTCTGATTCCAGGTTTTGATTACCTTTTCTTAGTAACGAGTAAATAGATTGCTTTTTTTGTAGTATCCTTTACCAAAAGCATATTCTTGCACTTCAGACTAGAAAATAAAACCTAGTCTCCCTGAAGCAAATATTGGAACCAATATCATTCTTTATGGACTTTTTTAATGCTTCTATATTAAAATATGCATCACATGTACCATATATAATTTTTACAAAAAACAATGACGTTATAATTATTCATGTTAGGGATGCTGATTTAGTATGAACCTGTGTGTTCACAGGTTAGTTAGCAATGGAACTGCAAGGTATTTTCAAGTTGTACACATAACAAGCAGTGCTTCTTTGTATTTACCTAGTTTTCCACTCAAATATTGGGGTTTGTTTTATTGAGGAATCTTCAGAATGCTATCTGGGAGATTTTGAGAAACCAGGATAGAGCAGGATAGAAGTGACATATGGTGATGTCCCACACACATGGTCAGGTTTTTAACATCTGCTAAGGGCTTTGAAAATAGTCTTGATTAAATAGAGATGAGGACCAGGAGGGTCAATCCATGGTAGGAAGCTTGCCACAAATAGTAGAGTAGTACAGTTAGGACAATGAAGAAACCACTATAAAAATGATAGTTAGAACTCGATCGTTCTGGACAGTAACTGGGTGTAGAGCTGAGATAACATAGGCAGGTCCCTTTCATGAACAAAATCTAAAAGAAAAAAGTAAGAGAGGGAGAAAGGAGAGAGAGAGGAGTAAGATGCCTTCCCTCACAGTAGGCAGGGAAGTGAGTGGAGGAAGGAAACTGGGGGCCTAGTGGTGGGATATATTCATGGGTGAAGTGTGTACCTGGAAGATTGAAACTCATCTTTAACAACTCTGTCATCATGGTGTTTAAGTAAAAGGAAAATATCTATGAAAAATTTTATTTAAAAATAAATACTTTTTATTTAAAAATAAAGAAACCATATTCAAAGTAGGGAAAAACAAAAAGTGTTGATTAACATTTTCTCTCAGAATGATGTAAACTGAGGTTGGCAACTTAATTTTACTACTTTAAAGAACTGAGGTGTTTATTCTATTCTTAGGCATTGGATCTTGGGATTGGATACCTTATTTATGGGAAATTTTATTGGATTCTTTCTTTTTTTGCTGAATAATATAGTTATCTTCTTTTTTGTTAAATATTTATCTCTACAGAGAATTCAGAACTACATTGGAACATGTTACTTACTATTTCAAATTTTAGTACTTTTTTCCATAAATATTTCCCTATGAAACCAGAGAAGTAGCACGAAATTGTGGTCTTTCCATTCTGCACGCATCCTGTTTTGAACAAGATGGAGCTGGAGAAATATTTGGCGGCAGCATCTTCCACTGGAAGGTTCTGCTCCAAATAGCATGAGGAGTAAGACCAAGCAAAAGCTATGACTAGGGGCCGGAGCAGTGGCACAGAGCAGTAAGGTGTCTGCCTTGCCAGCACTAGGCTAGGGTGAACTGCACTTCCATCCCCCAGCATCCATATGGTCCCCCAAGCCAGGAGTGATTTCTGAGTACATAGTCAGGAGTGACCCCCGAGTGTCACTGGGTGTGGCCCAAAAACAAAACAAAACAAACAAAAAGCTATGGCTAACTGGGCCATTTGTCAGCAGCAAGCTGCCTGGGGAGGAGGGAGAATAATAAAGAGTTGCGGGAGATGATGGTCATATTATTCTGAAACACCTTCCTAGTGTTATTACAAAATGACAATACTGTTTTTAGCCTATTTCGCCTCACTGGATTGACAGAATTACAGCTTGACATTATTGTGAAATTTTATGATGTATCACGTTAACTATGCCAGTTTGATTAGCCTTGATTGACAGCTCATACCTGCATGGAAAGTGAAATACCTCAAAAAATATAAAACCAGTGGATATTGCCTGACTCTCAAAATAAACAACATCTAGAGCCTAATTTAATTTTTTAACGAACATAGTCTTGCACACAAAGCTCTTTCTATTAGAATTTCATTTCTCTACTTTTCATCTGTAGGCTAAATCAAGAGGAAAATAAACCAGGCCACAGTGATACAATCATTTCTTGCTTTCTGAGATTTTAAATGGATTAAGAAAGGGACCATCCTGACTAATGTGGCTCTGAACTGCATTAGCATCAGAGGAAGCAGAAGCACATCACCTCAGACCCTTGTTCCCATATAAAGCCCAGGCTGAGAAATGAGGCCTTTAAACACATAATATTGAGGGCCAGGCACAAATGCTATCTGCATGATCACCAGCACTCCGAAATGTTTCTCTCTCACAGGCTCCTCATCTGTTATCGAGGCAGAAGTTGATATACTTTTAAACCCTGGAACACGAAGCAAGCTGCCTAGTAAATTAAGCTGAGGGGCTGTACTTTTGCCTCTGGCTCTAGAGGGTGAATTGACCTACAATTCAAACTGGAATGAGATTGGTAGTTTCCATTACCCTGGCAGATTAAAACCATTCATATCGCAGAGTATAAGACACACAAAGAGTTGCAATTAGAGACCACTTGTGGCTTCCACTTGCCACCTGACTTGTAAACACTGCTATAAAAAAAAAGTGGGACTAGATCCAAGCTATTTCTTCAAATCTAGAAATTTTCTTTCCTTCAGTCTTTGTATCTCTTTGGAAACCTGTAACGATTATGGTGCCCATTTACAATTACTGCATTGCAAGATTATTCATATGCATTTAAATTCTATTCGTCATAGCAAAATAAGTGAAAGCATTAGGTTTCCATGAAATGAGATATATTTTTGAAATTGTAGCAAAACAGATTCTGAAAGGGAGGTAGCATATAGAATGAAATTTTTTGAAAAATTCAAAATGAAACTTTTAAACCTTTTTTATTGGGAAGGGGAGATGATAATGCTGGAAGGTTTTGTTATTCATACTTTCTGCCTGAATAACTGGTTTATTTATTTGCGGAAGAAGGAAATGAAGCTTCTGAGATGTACAAGGACATAAGAGAAACTTTCTTAGCATACTTACATTATGACCTATTAACATTAAGCTTGCATCCACCTGTTATAATATGATAAATGCTATTGATCCCATAAATTTGCCACTGACAGAGAGATAAAACATACAACACACTAAATATCCTGCAAGATTGAATGGGTCTATTCTTGGCTTTGTTGCATTACCTGTGGGTACCAAGCACTTCTTTGAATTTTTCCTTCCCATAGATTCTTCAGATCTAGACAAGTAAAATAAAATCCAAAGAGGTAGCCTGCTTTACCTCCCATCTATTTTCAAGAGTTTGGTTTATGTTGATAACTTGAACTATGACTATTACATAGCCCTCAAGCTAACAGTAGAATGTCTTGTCAGAAAACATGAACACAGATAATTTTAAAAGCTGTGGTAGATATTGTCGTTTTTTTAGGCTGAAAAATATAGACCTACATTGAGTCTGTCCTTTTTTCTGATGGGATCAACCATAAAACATGCTGTATCCAGAGGTTTTGAAAAAAAAAAATCCCTATTATTCATGCAGTCAAAGAATGGCCAGTAGTATAAAACTCAGCTTCTCAAATGGGAGGCTATGACCATATCTGGGCTCATTTAATGGAATGTGTAGGTCACAAAGCATTAGCAATGGTAAAACATTTTTAAATGTACATAAATTATTGACCAAAATTAATTCAAAATAAAATGTATCATGAAACCAAGCTGTTTTGACAACTCTTCCCCATACTGCATTTCTCAGGTTAAATGGGGTTGCACTTGGATAAAGTTTAAGAAGCTCTGGTCTGGAGGATGATATCCACTGGAAAACTGAAGGCTGCAGTGCAACACCTCTAGGTATAAATGTTTTAATTTAATGTAAAATTATCTCAGATTAAAGAGAACAACAAGCACCAACAAGAATTGTCAAATGATGTTACACAGATGTGACACTATTAAGGGTTGACTATTACAGTACTCTGTGGAGCTTCATTGAGGACAGTTATCACCATCGACTCTACAAGGCCAGAGTGGGCATCGTAACTCCTACACATGTACACATATATGTCACACACTTCAATTTTTTTAATTTCCATTTTATCACTTAAAAAGTGAATTCTTTTAGCAAAAACTCTCAACACTTATTAGCTTTAGAGAAAGCATAAATCCAAACAATACTCAAATTAATGCTAAACTAGAGGGTAGATAGATAGCACTTCAGGAAAGGTGTGTGTCCTGCACATGACTGACCCTGATAGTATATATGGTCCCCCAAAATCTGTCAGGAGTGATCCCTGAGTCCGGAGTCAGAGTTTAGACTTGAATACCAGTGCACACTTCAGCAACATATACAAAAGATTTGTTGGGTGTGGGCCTAAAAACAAAAAAATGAAAACAATGGGATATGTTGGAAAGTTTTGTTTGAAGAATGAAAGAACAGTCTAGGGCTTCCATGGAATAGTGAGAGAGGGGTGGGGGAGAAGAGAGAGAGAGAAAGAGAGAAGAGGAGGAAAGAGAGAGAGAGAGAGACTGAATGAGGGAAATGTACTTGAAGACAGAGAATTAAAATTGAAGAAACTATAATAAGTTAACGTAGGAGAAAGTTAAGGAAGAAGGAAACAAATGAGGTAAATTACCAGAGAAGACTCAAAGAAAGTTAAAGCATTCACCTGTGGTTAATCAGGCAGTCTGTTGCTCTGTGATCTTGTTCATCTCTCCCTTCTGTTTGGATGTGCCCACCCCTATCTTCTCAGGTTCTATGTGCTTGACCTCCTCTCTCTTAGAGGGATTTGTAGTCATAGAAAAATCTGTTGGTTAATCCCTGAAAGTTCCAGAACAGTTTGCAGCTGCCCTAAATTGCTCTATTAAAAAATTCTTAGTGCAATCTACATGGAAAAACTTTATGCTTAACAACAAAATGATCCTGCAGGAAGATTCCCATACAATGAAAAGCAAAGGATGATTGATAGCATTTTCAGATAGGTTATTCCAAATGGTTTTTCACAGGTTCTCCCCACACAAATAACTCTCAAACAGCAAAATTCATTTCTTTTAACTATATTGTATACCAGCTATTTTTAAAATTACAAATCGCATTTCCAGGTTTTTCTTATTTAAAGATAAATATCCTATCTGCAAATTAGATTTTTTCCCCCTAGCATGGCTAACCATGTATTTCTGGTTGACACCAGGGATAACCACCGTCGTCTGCACAGGAAGTAACCCCACTCCCATTTAGAAACTGATTTTAAAGAAATCATGACTGCTATTTCACTACAGAGAAATATCATATTTCTACTGAATCAAAGAGACAACCCTTAGTTTCCTTTTCTATCTTCTTCACAGTGGGAAAAGTGATGCTTTAGGAAACGACCTCTTCAGAACAACTCAATTCTCTAACAATAATGGAAAGGGGTCTCAGGAAGCAGTATACTTAGAATCTATAACATAAGTAAGAGTAATAAAGAAAGAATAAAACTAAATTTGATAATGAGATACCAGAAGAAACTCTATTTGCATGCTATTGACAGTTAAAATAGCAGGAGGCAAGGTTGAGGAGGAGACAATCACTCTGACTTATATTTCTATAGGCCCACAAGGTAACAACTATACCTCTAATGAATAAGTGCATATAGTTGGGTGGGACAATATTGTACAGAGGGTGAGGGGTTTGATTTGCATTCATTTGACCCAGTTTCGATCCCTGTACTACATAAAATCTTTTGAGCACATCAGAGGTGATCCATGAGGACAAAGCAAGGAGTAAACCCTGAGTACTGTCAGGCATAGCTCCCAAAGACCCACTTCTCAAGGAAAAACACACAGAGTTGTGCAATGCATTTGTTTCTCAGTATATTCAGGGTCATTTAGGAACACTAAACAATATTCATGCATGTCATAATATATTTTTCTGCTCATTGATGTACCTTGAAGAATTTTGAACAACTATTATGATCATATCTTGATAATACAAACCTATCAGATGTTGTCACAATTAATAAATGCATAGATAAAAGATTGCTCATAGATAATTTCCAAGATGTTTGTTTAAAATAGGGGTCTTCGGAGAGTGAACTGGCCCCCTGTTTAAAAAGTTTGAGGACCCCTGGTTTAAAATAAAGAAATCCTTCAAAATTGAAGGAATCATTGGGAGATTCTACTGATGAGCTCCACAACCCCGAAGATCTAAATCTAGATATTTATTTTTGAATTAGTGATGTAAAATGGAGTTAGGAAAGTGAGGGTTAGCCTTGTACAAACATTTTGACAGACTACTTAACCTTTGAAACCGCCTTCCAAATTGGGATTTAGGTTATGTCAGATGTTAAAGGACATCACAGAAGAAAATAGTAATAAAACTATTTGCCTTCAGCCTAAGGAAGTAAGACAAACTGGGCCGGAACTATAGCACAACAGGAAGGCATTTGCCTTGCATGCAGCTGACTCAGGACAGACCTGGGTTCGATCCAAGCATCCCATATGATCCCCCAAGCCATGAGTGATTTCTGAGTGCATAGTCATGAGTAACCCCTGAGCGTCACCGGGTGTGGCCCCCAAAAACAAACAAACAAACAAAAAAACCGGGATGGGATGTAACAAGAGTTGTCAGAATAACAATGCTGGATCTCATAAAAAAAATATCCAAATTCAGTCTCAAGGCATGGTGGACAGTGGGAGGCATGAAAATTATTTATATTTCAATTCTACTGAGTCTCCCAAAACATTAAGAGAAAATATGTTCTTATTTATTTTATTTAAAGAAAACACTTCAAATAGTTGACATCTGTTTCCATATAAATGAGGTAAAAGTTATTTTACAAAAAGTATCTGGGCTGGAGAGATAGCACAGCAGCTCAGAGCCAGGAGTAATCTCTTTGAGGTACTGGGTGTGACCCAAAAACTAAAAATGAATAAATAAACAAACAAAATAGAAAAAAGAATAGAAATAAAAAGGAAAGAGAAAGTTTTTAAAAAGAAAGTAAAAAACTACACTAGCAAACACATTTGTGAAAATTATTGTATCTCCAATGAAGTCATTATTACAGTGGCAGAAGGTTCTTCTTGTTAGCTGTCCATTCTGTTAAATGGATGTGTTTCTGTAGTGATGAGAGCATTAAACAAGTGAATCTGTCCAGAAATTAAAAACACTAGTAGTGTTACTGTGGCTTTTAGGGGCATGTTCTCAGCTGTCAGGGTTCCTGGAAGGAGGAGGACATAGGGAGAGGGTGCCCAAACTCACTCTAAAAGGGCTTGTTATTATCAGCCTAAATATGTTTTAGGGGGAGGGGCGATAGTACAGTGGTAGGAAGTTTGCCTTGCACGCGGCTGACCCAAGACAGACCTTGGTTCTATCCCAGGTGTCCCATATGGTCCCCCCAAGCCAGGAGCAATTTCTGAGTGCATAGCCAGGAGTAACCCCTGCGCACCACCAGGTATGGCCCATAAAACAACAAAACTAAACAAACAACAAAAAAAAACTAAAAAAAAAAAAACCTGGCTTATCTGAATTTTTCTCAGATTAGTGTCCCCAAAGAGAATCATAGAGGGATGAAGAGAAAGAGCCGTCAACAAAATGGGGATGCAGCAGGTGTGGCTTCAGCAGGGCAGGGTCTTGGCCCACCTTCTCCTCCCAAGATGGCCAACTTTCTGCTGTGTGGCATGTACCCATAATTTTTCACAGTTTCATTTACATCTTGTTGGAGAAAAGAGTAGTCTATGGAGCAAACATGGCAACTGTATTTGTGTATTTATGGGTGTGGTTATAGCTGCCAGGCTTCCCAGAAGAAGGAAAATATAGGAGGAGAGTGCCAACAATCACTCCAAAAAGCCTTGGCTATATCAGCTTAAATACTGGCATACCTGGACTTTGGTCAGATTATTGTCTCCAAGGAGAATTGTAGAGGGATAATGAGGCATGGCCAACCGCAAAACAGTGATTCTGGGTAATAGATGGCTCTGGCATAGCAGGGACTTGGCTTGTCCAAGAGATATGCTTTGACATTTAAGGATCAAGAGTGAGATATGGGCAACAATCCCACCAGGAGGCAGCACTATTCACAAGTACTTCAAAAAAATCAGCAAACCAACTGACATAAGATTAAGTGGTTTTGGTCCCAGGCGGGAGTCCGTGGAGGTATGGGAGGGTTGAGGTGGCAAAAAAGCAAGTCTTTGTGGTGCTCTTCACTTTCATTATTTGCATAATATTATGTGACATTCACAAACAATATTCCTATAATACAAATGGTTCTATTACCAAAGAAGAATATACAGATAAATATATCTGCATCCTTTACTCTGTCTTTTACTGAAATCCATCACAAGGGGATCAGAATACAGAATATATCCTAAGGACTGGACGTAATGATTCATCTGAATCCAAATTCTGAAAATGTTTAACTCTATTTAAATTAATTGAATAAAATCTTAAAGTTGACCTCATATCTGACTTAAGAAGAAAAATGCAAAGTGGGTAAACTGCCCTCATGTTTGGGTGAGAACAAAGTCTAAGGACACTGTATTTGGCCTGATTTTAATTGTGGCTTGATGTGCCATTCTAGAAATGAGCTGCAGAATTAGGAAGAACTAGCTAGACACATAATGAGAAAGTATAGATAAAGATTAATGAATGCCATCTATAACTGAAGTCATCTTAAGAGTACAATACAATACAATACACCATAAATTTGAAACCATTTTATTTGTAATCATAAATACAGGTTTTTTTCTTTTATAATATACACAAAAGTCACAGGAACATAAACAGAGCCAACCATCTGACTACAGAAGGCCACAAAGCATTCCCTGGACTTTCCTTCTCATTTCACATGAATTCATTTCTGGTCATTTAATTATTAACTTCTTTTTTGCTTTTTTGGTCCACATCCTGTGACACTCAGGGGTTACTCTTGGTTATGCGTTCAGAAATCACTCCTGGCTTGGTGGACCATGGAATACCATTGAACCAAAGTTTGTCCAAGATGGGCCTCATACAAGACAATGCCCTATGGCTGTGCTATCCCTCTGGCCTATTAACATTTTCTAAGTGCCAAATGGCATTTAATTTGAGGTATGTTTTTATTCTCCATTTTGATTTTTCAAAAATGGAAATGAGTACTCTATAAGCCATTTAATCTTGGATAATAAATTAAATTAATTTAAAAAGTCTTTTATTTTAATTCCTTAGACCTTTTCAAAGTGCATACTAACACAATGGTTGCAACATCAATTCTACAATCAGACCTGGTCATGTCTTTAGGTAAGCAACTTTACCTCTACAGGGTTTTATTTCTTTCTTACTTTGTAAAATAAGCTCATACCTACCACCAATGAATATTTAAAAGATATGAAATAAGTAGAACAAATGACAGGTACATGGAAATTTCTCAGGAATATTATGTCTTATTTGATTTGAATTTCAGACTTAAGAAAATGTTCACTGATCATAATACTTAAATGAAAAACAATTTCAAGTTAATGGAAGAGTAATTTTCTGCCAGTAATTTGATTATAGACCTAGTAATAAGCATTGTGTACAATATAAAGGATCAGTAGCTCCAAATCAAGGGTCTATATATAGAGACTATTCATTTCCATTAGTACCATAATTATACTTGACCCACATCTAAAGTTTCCTACCCATACTGGCACACTCTATCCACATCTGTCTAATGTACATCGGGGATAGCCACTACATACAAATTATATCTAATTTAGAAGTTCACAGAAATTACACAGAATTAAAAGCTTAAAAAATTGAGCATGATGTCTACAAATAAATAACATTGTAAGTCACTCAAAATATGATTCAAAAATATAGCCAAACCCAGCACTTCACTTACTAAGAACCTGAATGCCTAATATTACAACTTTTTTTCCTCTTACAGCTCTTTGCTGTACTCTGGTGTGGGGACAGTTATGAGAATTACTTTACTTTTGATATGAAACTTCATTTTTCAAAAATGTAAATATACAAAGTAAGTGAAGAAGAGGTAAAAAAGTAAAGAAATGAAAGAGATATAGGAAATAAAGAGGAAAATAAGAGAGGATCGAAATAACTAAGTACTGTGAGAAAAGAACACAACTCTGTACCTTCCTATTGCTGCTTGTACTGTGTAGCACACAGACCCACAAACATCCCCTAGGGAACAATGATTTTATAACAGGACCTGAGAGAAAACTTTCCCAAGGGTCCTGGAAGAGAGGACTGATACAAGCCAATGACAACAATCTTGCAATTAGTTGAACAGTTAGTATATGTTCTCTTCCTGGTTTTTGTCTGTTGCCCCTAACTAGGAAATCTAAAGAACAATTCAACTCACACATTCTCAAGTGGATAAAGTGATTACACAATTTTTGAAAGACTTTGAAACATCAATTTTAAAAAAATATTGTAATAACTTTATATGCATTTTTATTTTGCTTTTAGGCCATGACCAATAGTGCTCAGAAGTTACCACTGACTCTACATGCAGGAATTACTTCTTTGTGCTCAGAAGACCATACAGGATGATGGGGATTGAACCTGGTTTGGGTTTGGCCACAGACAGGGAAATGCTATACCTATTGTGCTCTCTATACAGCTCCATAAGAATATTTTTTCTTATATTTAAAAAAATGTTCAAAAAATCCCTATAGGTGAAAATTTATTAAATATTTGTGTGTACATATTTGTATGCATATACTTTAAATTATTAGCTGTGAGCAGTAGTACAACATAGTGTTTGAGTGACTTTAATCATGTTAAAAAAAAAGATAGGTTGGGGCCAGAGCTTTAGTGCAGTGGCAGGGCGTTTGTCTTGCATGGCTGATCCAGGGCAAACCTCCTCAGTTCTATCCCCAGCATCCCATATAGTCCCCAACCCAGGAGCGATTTCTGAGTTCATAGCCAGGAGTAAACCCTGAGCATCACTGGGTGTGGCTCAAACCTGCCCCCCCCCAAAAGGATAAGCAATTCAGTACTCCATGACTGCTATTAATGCCTATATTACTAAAATTCTACTATAATTTGTAGATTCATATAAAGTACAATATTGTATTGAACAATACTATCTGGAATTTACCATTCACAATGATGATATGAAGAACCAAAAAAAAAAAAATTAAAAAGAATCAAGTGTAATAGAAGGCCTAACTCTGTAATCACAGACCATGACTTTTAATATCTCTGTCCTCTCTGTAATCACTGAAAAAAAAGTCAATGTTGAATCAGTCATAACATTTTCAATTTTAAAAAAGTCTTTATTTGGCACACAGAATCAATTATAAATATAGATATCCCTTCTCTGAATAATGTCTGCTCCGCCAATATGCTGTATGTCACACGTGAACAGCTGATGAGAGAGTTACAAGTTATTAAACTGCCCCTTATTCTTAGGTAGGCTCAAGAATGTGAGAGATAATTATTAAGTCAAGGGACAGCGTTAGACTTCAACATTCTTGCAATCAAAGCATCCCAATTCAAAGTACATTTTGAAATATTTAGGTAGAGATTCTAGTCCTGGACTATACAAGTAAAAATGATCTGAATATGTGATGCCATTAGCCTTTCAGATGGGCTGAAATAACAGTGAGGTATTCAAGCTTCCTTCCCCCACTGCAGTTGCACCCATATCTGTTTCCAGTCCCACTCCAGGCTACCAATCGAGCAGACTAGTTAAAAGACAATTAGTCCAATTTCACATTCTCTAGCAGCCGAAAAATTTCATGTTATTTCAGTCACAGTGGATGGATGCCAAGTTCACTGGAAGCAGCCCTTCTGATTTATCCAGTCCATTTTAATACTTTAGAAATACTGTTAAAACATGGCTGTCCTAATTACACAGGGATCAACGCACAGTGTCCCTCTCACCCAGGATTCTCCCAGAAGGGCTGCAATCAGCTGCATTCCCCTTAATTTCACCATGCAATTCCAACTAATTTCATCCTAGTACAGTGCTGTCAGACAACTCCCATGCCTCTGCGGTTTTAATCGATTAGCTCAATGTCTCTATAATGCATCACCAGCTGCCAGGCACAGAACTGGACGCTTTGCAAGCATTTCAGCTAAAAGACAGTTTAATTACTACACTAGCCTCTCAAAGGCATAGGCACAAAGCCTTGGAACCAAATTATTAAAATATTTGGTGTCAACAAGCCACTTTATAACATTGAGCAAATAATGACAATCCAAAAGGTAGAGAAAGTCAGTTTTTTAATTTTCAGTAATCTTTACATAGATTTTTAATATATTCAAGAAAACAGACTAGTTTAGCACCACTATTTTCATAAGGTGTGTCCTGGTTATTATTTTGTGGAATATATAAATTTTAGAGATATTAGTGGGCATAGACCAGTGTCATAAAAAAGAAAAGAAAGGACATATGTATATACCTACAAATATCAAAAACAGAACACTTGAGCTGCAATTTTGATTAATCTGTACAGAGAGCCATTGATTAAAACAATTAATAGTGATCTCATACATTCCTTAATCATAAAAAAAATTAAACAAGTAAAAGTAAAGCACCCATGGTAAAAGCCAAGTGATAGAAAAAAATATATATATATGTAATAATAAAGCTAGAAAACTTTTAAGAAATATTAAACCAGTTTATAGTAATACCTTTTAAACTCACATTCTGTATATTAAGAAACCCATACTAATTGTGACAAAGAGGAAAAAAAATCACCTTAGACCCGAATTAACTGTTATATAAAACTTTGCCAAAAAAATTAAAAGGAAAATATTAAAATATATTTCTAAAGAATCTCATACGAGGACATTTCTAAGGCAAACCTATACTTCAAGGACCTTAAGTTGCATAGCAGGAGCTAAAGGCTCATCTTTGTCTCACTTTCTATGTTAAAGTGATCTTGTAATGAGTTTGGACACAGATAAAAACTAATTTTATGTTGAAAATACTATATAAATATAAATATTTTTTGTATATTGCATATTTTATTTCAGTTCCAGTTCTTTGGCTGGAGTGAAAAACCAGAGGCTAGAGTAATTGCCTACCAATCTGACTCTATCATTCACTCCCCATATGGTCCCCCAAATCGGAAGTGTAGAGTCAGGAGTAAGACCTGAGCACTGCTAGGTATGGCCCCCAAACAAACAAACAATATCAAAAATAATTCACTATCAAACATTCATATCAAAATTATAATAATAATATCCAATTCAATTACCTCTACAAAGCAAACTTTAGACAAAAGCCAATGTCTTGTTTTAAAAATAACTTTTAATTGAGAATGAAACAATAGTCGTAGTGTAGGTTTAGTATTCTACTTTCATTTCCTGTAAAATTTTTTAAAGAAATTTCTAAGTTAGCTTCACACAAAAATGCACAATGATAGGTGGAGTATTTTCTGACACAATTCACTGAAATTAAGAAATTAAGTGAACTAAAGATGCTATAAATGCTATCTTTCCAGCTTAATTTAAAATACTAGCATTGTTCACTTTGTATTCAATCATAATTTGCTTGCTTCTACCTCATTTCTGCTTTTATTACAGAAACATATTGACCTAGAAATAATACTCCTTGCATATTCTTACTGTTTTTAAAATTATTCCATCTCTCAACCTGGAAGGGATATTTTTCAGAAGTGGGAAGTTACTGGAACTATGATAGAGGAGTTGGTGACAATGACATACACATACATAGAAGTATGATGCTAAACTCTTGGAATTTTCTAAGTATTGTCAGCCAAAAATAAGTCAATAAAAATTTTGACAAGAAAAGAAAAAACTTAACCTACAGATCAAAAGGACTCAAAAACCATCTATTCTATCTCCTTACAAAAACTCATTGCAATTTGTGGAAACGACTTTACTATTTCCGTTCCACAGGTATTAAAATATAGACTTTCAGAATTTGAGAGGTGAAATGATAATCAATACCTGTTTCCAAATCTGTCTTGCACACAGCCAAACAGGGTTCAATCCCTGGTACCCCATATGGTCTCCTGAGCCCACCAGTAACAATTCCTGAGTCCATAGCCATGACTAAGCCTTGATCACTGACAGATGTGGCCAAGACAACAAAGAAAAAACCAAAATACCTGTTTCTTTGGCCTTTATCATTTGTGCAGTTCTACTATTTTGTGTGACTTAAAAATAGTAACAAGAGGAGCAGGAGCTATAGCACAGCAGTAGAGCATTTGCCTTGTATGCAGCTCACCCAGGACAAGCCTTGGTTCAATTCCTGGTGTCCCATATGATCCCCCAAGCCAGGAGCAATTTCTGAGTGCATAGCAAGGAGTAACCCCTGAGTGTCATCAGGTGTGGCCCAAAAGACAATAAAAAAATTGACTAGGATACAAAGGCCACCTACAAAATGGGAGAAACTATTCATCCAATACTCATCAGATAAGGAACTAATATTTAAAACATACAAGTTATGACAGAACTTAACAATAAAATAATATAATACCATCAAAAATGGGAAATAAATGAATAGACAATTTCTCAAAGAAGAAATACAAATGGCCAAAAGACACAAGAAAAAAATCACTAATCATCAGGGAGATGCAAATCAAAACAACAATGAGGTACCATCTCACACCATAGTGATTGGCACACATCACAAAGAACAAGAATAGCCAGTGCTGGTGGGGATGTGTGGAGAAAGGAACTCTCATACACTGCTGGAATGCATAATCCAGTCTTTATGGAAAACAATATGGAGATTCCTCAAAAACTGAAAATTGAGCTCCCATATGATCCAGCTATACCACTTCTAGGGATATATACCCTAGGAACACCAAAACACAACACAAAAATGCTTTCTGCATACCTATATTCATTGCAGCATTATTTACAATATCCAGAACCTGGAAACAATACAGATGCCTGACAACAGATGAGAGGCTAAAGAAACTGTGATACATTGACATAATGGAATACTATGCAGCTGTCAGGAGCGATGAAGTCATGAAATTTTCCTATGCATGGATGGACATAGAAACTATTATGCTGAATAAATCAGAGGAAGAGAGATAGACCCAGATTGGTCTCACTCATCTATGGGCTTTAAGAAAAATAAAAGATATTTTTATAATAATACACAGATACAATAGAGATAAGAGCTGGCAGGACCAGCTCACAAAATGAAGCTTACCACAAAGAGTGGTAAGTCCAGTTAGAAAAACAACTACACTAATAACTATCATGAGAATGGTAGTGAGTGAGAGAAATAGAGTGAGTCCCTGTCTCGAATACAAGCAAGAAGTCAGGGAGGAGGGCATTGGTAGTGTGACTGTTGCACTGGTGAAGGAGGGGGTTCTTTTTTTTTTATAACTAAAACCCAAATACAAACGTGTTTGTAATTATGGTGCTTAAATAAAGGTTTTAAAAATTTTTAAATTCCCAATAGCATCTCTAATGGAACCCAGGGAAGTATCCTAGTTGTAAAGCTCCTGCCTTCCAGGCATGTGACAACAGTACTGCCCCAAACCTACTTACAAATATGTCAAATATAATCCCAGTGCACTGTCTTTGGACTCCCATGCAACACAACAACCTTGAAATATTCAATGGACTGCAATTTAATATGTGTGAGTACCAAAACTAATAGTGTGTAACTCCTTGTAAGCAGTAAAACCTGGAGTACAAATTTCAGCAAGGACCACACGAAGTGTGTGACACCAGCATCAAGGGAAAAGGAGGAAAACTAAATACTTGTACCCAGCAGTATTGTGTAAAAAAACACAGTGGTGATAACATTTAAAATAATTTTTTTGTTTTAAATACTCCATAAACAATCTTGTTATTGCTTTAATAAATTTAGTTCTCAAGCATTATTATTTCCAGTTTTTTTGGTAATAACACAATTCATCACATACTAGCTAATTCTGAGTGCTACTACTCTACTTATGTAGAGAATTACATGAACATAATTGAAAAGAGGAACTTGGGTCAATGAAACATAGGAGTATATAATGTAAAGTACTGGGGCCGGCAAGGTGGCGCTAAAGGTAAGGTGTCTGCCTTGCTAGCGCTAGCCAAGGAAGGACCAAGGTTCGATCCCCCGGCGTCCCATATGATCCCCCCAAGCCAGGGGCAATTTCTGAGTGCTTAGCCAGGAGTAACCCCTGAGCATCAAATGGGTGTGGCCCAAAAAATAAAAAAAGAAAGAAAATGTAAAGTACTACCAATCATGCAGCTTCATGGTATTCTCAGACTCTAAAACAGAGCTCAAGAACTCCAAGGAAAAAGCCATGACTTCAAACACAGCTTTATTAACACAGTGCTAGACTGGCTACTGGTTTTCACAGTATTCTGAAAACAGATCAACTGGTTTTAGACATGCATTGGCAATCTATTCATAACTCTTCAGGCATTTTAATTTGAGGTCCTCGCTCTAATTTTAGGTCACAGTTACTAAAGTTACAAAGAATTAGATAGTGAAAACTTGACAAGGTTTGAACCAATAACCCAAAGATCTTTAATATTTCACTGCCAGCATAGAATTCGTTATATTCTGATGTGTAGTTTTCACACAGAATCCCAATTATTACTTTTAAAAAAGGCTTTGTCCACCCATTCTTCTTTTGATTGCCTATCTCCTCAGATTCAAGCTTAAAAGGCCCTCTGGACACTCCAGTTTCTCAATTTTTAGTATGCTTATGCATCATCCAACATTATTATTTTAAATAATGTGATTCAGGGCCTAGGAGATAGCTGAAAGGCAAGAGGACATTTGGGAGGCTCAGGTTTGAGCATGACACCACATGGTCCTTCAGTACTGCCTGAAGTAACTACTCTCTCTATCCCCAAGTCTATGCTGAAGGCAACACCTAAAAAATTCTAGTTCAGTCCTCTAACAAAATCAAGTAATCTGATTTATATTCTTGTGATGACGCCCAAGATTCTGCTTTTCTATCAATTTCCTAGGTGAAAGAAATGCAGTGGTATACAGATATACCACACTTTGAAAAGCAAGGCTTTACACAGTTTTGTTCCAGCTGATATATTTTGTTATCTGTTATTATTTGGAAAGTCTGGAAAATTTAGCAAAGTACTAAAGCTCATTTTTCATAAAATGTGACACTAGGGGCCAGAGTAATAGAGTAGAATGTAGGTTGCTTGCCTTGCACATAATTGATAAAGGTTCTATTCCTAACACCACATATGGTTCCCTGAGTCCTGCAAGAATGATCTGAATGTAGAGCTAGGAGAAAGTCCTGAGTCTCACTGTGGTCAAAATCACCGCCCCCCACTAAATGACAATAATCTTAAAAGATAGTAAAAAGTGACACTAATCTGTTATTTTAATATTATATTAGTTAATTAGTGCAAAATTATTTACACAGTGTCTGTTACTATTAAATAATAAAAATAAGTAAAGATAAAGATATCTAAAAATACAGAGCAAAGAGAACTCTTTATATAAAAGTTGGAGTTGATAGAATGACTCCTGAAATATGATCCTTAAAACACTCATATCAAATATCCAAGCACATTTTAAGGCCAAAATCAGACATATTAAATTTGTAACCAAGTGCACAGCCCAGCAATCTATGTTTAATAAACTCCACTTGGTTTGATGTATGGAAGAGTTTGAGAAGCATTGATCCTTTTACTTAGGAATAAGATTTTAAATTTGGAAATATTTACAATACAGTTACTGCAGATTTTTGACCTCTTACTTTTAACTGAAATGCTGATCCTTTTCACATTATTGCATTATGTATTATAGTTATATTTAACAATATTATATTTTTATAATCAATTATAAAATTAATATTATATATTTCTTATTTACTATTGTTCCTGCTTACACACATTTTTATTTTTATAAAGTATTTAAAAATTTTTTTGGGTTTTTAGGCCACACTTAGTATCACTCGGGGTTACTCATAGCTCTGCACTTAGAATCACCCCTGGCAGGCTCAGGGGACCATATGGGATGTCAGGAATCAAACCCAGGTTGGCGATGTGCAAGGCAAACACCTTACAGCTATGCTATCACTTTGGACCCTTACACAGAGCATTTTTAAGAGAAAAGGATTTGCTTCAAAATCTAGTATATGATACATTTGAGTTGTATATCACTGAACTTAAAATTGCTGACACTGCTTAAAATTCTTTCTTTTCTAGTTGATATTTCTGAAATTTTATCAATCTTTAAGTAAATAAGTAATTCCATTTATTTCAGAATGTAAATGAAAGGTGAATTCTAGATAAATGTTTAGGTGGGTCTCAGAGGGAGTGCAGGGGTTATGGTTCTTGCCTTAATTGTAGTTGATTCTAGAATGAGCCCTAGAACCATATCTGATCATCCTAAATACCACAAGGTTTGAAGTGCTCAGTGTCCTGAACAGAGAATTAGGAATAAGTCTTGACCATAAACGACACAGATGGGATTTTAGATCACACACACAAACACATACATACACATACCATTTAGAATAGCAGTTCCTATAGTTTTTATATGATTCACTTTTTTGTTGTTGGAATTTTTATATCATCCTACTACTTGCAGTACTTTACTTGGCTTCCAGAACTTTACAGTGTTTACTAATCAGGTCTTCAAAAAATCCTGGGGTGGATCCACAACTAGTTTTGATTTATAAATATTTGAATGTTTCTATTTTCCTCCCAAAAGTTTCTCTCTACTCTAACTTCTAGCAAATTATCTTGTTTTCTGGCCATATATGTATGTACTAGCAGATATGTACTAATGACTCCTGAATGTATGCCCCAGTGCCAACTTACAACATATTTATAAACTCAAGTCAAATTGCCTTTACAAAAATATTTTTCTTATATTGTACAAAATGAATACCCCCTACCTGTAGATTCTCTCAAGTGCCCCTGTGTGATCAGTAATATCCATGTACCCAAAGTTCAGGCAGAAGCTTAGGAACCAGCCTTGACTTCCATATTTCTTAAATTTACATGCACCCATCAGCAGATAATACTAGATTTAACCTTTCAAATATATTCTGAATCCCATTACTTCTTATCTCATCTTGCACATCTAGGTATGGTTGTTCTCTCTTATTTGGATCTCTGCAGAAAATACACATTTGAACTAGTCTCTTCAAAATTTGCCCCACCAATTACACTTTTTTATGTATATAACTATAACAGCTGCTTCAACTGGACTGTGGCACTTGCTTAAAAGTCTTCTTTGAGGGAGACATTAAATTTTTGGCTTGCTAAAAAGTCATAGTCAATGACTTTTATTCTAACTCATTGTTATAGAATCTACATTTGACACTAATTCGTCTATTTGTTGACTTTCCTTCTTTGAAAAATATGTGATAAATAAATGATAAAATATTGAGTTCCATCAAAATAATGCATTATTTAGTTTTTTGTCTTCTGTCATTTGATAATTTCAATAAACAAAATAATTGACATTAAGGTGAAACAAATAAGTGAAGCTAACTTGAAATTAAAGTGAGTAGCTACTCAGTGCCATAGCTGAGACAGAAATAAATGTCCTGTTTCCCAGTATGCATGTGGCTCCCTTTTGACCACACAGCCTTCCTAATCAATTATATCCACTGGAAATAAAGAAAATCCTATAGAAAAGTAATAAGATTATATTTTTAATGACTGAACTGTTCCATTTGTTTTATTCTGAGAAAAAAATTCTTGACACACCTTACTCTTGACCCCCTATAGCGTGCCTGATGCTTATTTATAGTTTTCAGTAAGGCACTATGTGTGTATTTGTCTGCTATCTCTGTAACAAGAAATGTGTATTCAGGGGCATAGCTTTGTATTTTTTCAAAGAATTGCCACATAAGCAAACTTCAAAAGTATTTGGTATGTGAATGATAAAACTTGGGTATTGTACAAATCATTCTTTGAAAAGTCAAAATTCTAACAAAAACAAAAATTTGTGAGAAGACCATGTTTATAGATGTTCTGTTATCATAGTACCATTTATTTTAAGACATGAAAAAATAATAAAAATATTTATAGTAATTTGTAAAGTGCCTTATTTGAGGAAAAGGGATTTGGGGCCACATCCAGAATTGCTCAGGGGTTACTCCTGGCTCTGTATCCAGAAATCATCCTGGAAGAGCTCAAGAGACATTATAGGATTCTAGGAATGAATCTAGGTTGACCACATGTGAGGAAAATGCCCTAAACACCCAGCCCTATAAAGTGCCTTTATATGCTAAGTACTTTATGTTCATTATCCCTGATCTTCAAAATAATCCTGTATAATTAATTACCATTATTGAATTCATTTTATAAATAAGTGAACTTTATATAACTCAGATAATAAAGTAACATGTCTATGTATAGCATGTCCTTTTTACTCCCTTATGCACCACTATATCATACGGCTTCATTCTTTATTGCATAGGCACACTAAAATGGGAAATTTTATATACAGAAACATGATCTTATCTACTAGGGATAAGAACTACTCATAAATTTTATAATACAGGGGTGCCTGTATTAAACCCTGAACACTTGTCAGTGAAACTTTACTTAGACTACACGTGATCAAAAATCGACCATCCAATCCCAACGCCAAATATCCCAACCTTAAAACTGACAAAATTCTCTGCACCAGCACCAGGAATCAAACCTAACCCTCCCCTGTGGAGTCCCTAATACCACTCTGGCACCAACTTAACCAGGCTAGGTGCATACAATATCCTGATGAGAAGGAAACAGCAACAAGTTGATCTAAGAGCAGATTTTCCAAACTTATCACCTAATGGTGAGATGAAATCAGAAGACACTCCATCCTTTGACCTGTGCAAAAAACAAGATCACTAATTATAGAAGACTGACTGCAACAACCATGACTGAGCAGAACTTCTGGAACCATAAAGAAAGACTCTATCCAGGACTTCATCCTAGGACATGTGCAAAAACCAAAATCTCTAATTACAGAAGACTGACCTTGACAACCACAACTGAGCGGGACATTTCCTGGCATCATAAAAAAACCTCAGGGTTTGACAATGAACATGGTCATAACCTGTAGTTGATCCCATGACAGAATGAATGCTTCAAGGGTGGATAAACCCTGTATCTCTTAGGCCAAGGGAATTTCCTTTCTAATTTTCCCAATTACTGTGTCTATGCAAACAAAAAAAAAAAAAAAAGAAACCCACAAAAATACAAAGTTGCCACATCAGCCCTCTTCCTAATTTTTAAATTTTTTAAAATTTTTCGTTCTTTTTTCTTTCAAGTTTACATTCATAACTTCTACACAGAGGCTCATCCCACTTTTTAATTTTTGGGGGGTGTCACACCTGGCAGCGCTCAGGGGTTACTCCTGGCTCTACGCTCAGAAATCACTCCTGGCAGGCTCACTGGACCATATGGGATGCCGAAATTCAAACCACTGCCCTTCTGCATGCAAAGCAAATGCCTTGCCTCCATACTATCTCTCCGGCCCTTCTTTTTAAGGTTTTTTTTAATAGTACCATAGAACATGAATCATCTTGTTCTGCCTCATAAATTGAGAAAAAAACAAGAGGATGGTAGCAAGGGACCGAAACTACAACAAGCTATACACAAAAGGATCTTGTTATGCTAGTAGTCCAGGGGAATAAGGGTGGAGACAGTGGAAGCATGCTGGGAACGGGAGCAGAAGAAGGTCAACACTAGTGGTGGGAATGGCTCTAATTCACTGTTACTCTGTACCTTAAATATAACTGTGAAAGACTTGAAATTCACATTGGTCTCAATAAAAATTATAAAAAATATTAAAAATTAAAAAATAGGGGCCAGAGCGATAGCGCAGTGGTAGGGCATTTGCCTTCCATGCAGCTGAACCAGGATGGACCTCAGTTCGATCCCCAGAATCCCATATGGTCTCCCAAGCTAGGAGTGATTCCTGAGCGCATAGCCAAGAGTAACCCCTGAGCATCACTGGGTGTGGCCCAAACACCATAAACACAAAAATAAAGTAACATACCCAGAATCTCTCAGAATTAATAAATGATGATGGGGTTCATCATAGATTCATTATATGATTTTAAATTTGAAATGTATGAGCTTTACAATGAATTATTTCAAATCCTTGAAATGAGAGCAGTAGTTTTTTTTTTTGAATAAGTACTATTTTTCTAGTGAGATAAATAGAATTAGCATTTTTTAAGAGTTACTTTGGACAAGACAAAAATTATAAGTTCAGGTGCAGGCCACAGGCTATAACACATAGCACAGTGATTGAAGATAAATCCCTTTCCTCTAATGCTAGAATAACTGCATTAATTCTTACTTTTACTACATTTTTGTCCCCTGGATGAGTATGTTGAACTAATTTTTGTAAGTATGGAATAGTTTTTATCAAAATTCCTCAGGGAAAATTCATTCTAATTTCAGTACAGGAATAATGACCGTAAACCAATCTTCTATCTGGGGCTAACACAGTTATCAATTTAAAGTGCCTCCATACAGTGGCCCTCACAGTTAATCCCAGAATGGGATCAATCCCAGAATGAATGTAAGCATCAATGCAGAATAATATACAAGGGTAAAACCCAGATAGGACTTTTTATATTTTCATTTAAGCTAAGTAATAGAAAGAGGAGACCACTCGTTGTGTACTTTAACACTAGCAAGTATACTGAGCATCTAAATATATAAAGATTCATAAGATTTATCACTTTGATTTATTAAAAATTTAGACATTAGGTGTGGGAGGAGGCAGTTGGGGAGCCTTAATGGTGGGAATGTTGCACTCATGAAGGGGGGTGTTCTTTTAGTGACTGAAATCCAACTACAATCATGTTTGTAATCAGTGTTTAAAGATATTATTAAAAAATTAAGCATGTAAAATTATATTTCAAAAGAAATCTGTCCTTACTAAGACAGAGAAAGTTAATCAATTAATCAAAGTATACTAATTTTCTGTGACTATATAAATTCTTCTATCAAATACAAATTAGAAAAAGGAGAAAAACTACTGGGAATACTGTCAATTGAATCAGAATACTGTGTGTAGACAGGTTCTTTAAACATAAATTCTATTCTGGTTGCATCTATTACAGATCTGACTTCACAAGGAAGCAAAATTACTTAATTCATTATCAACCTATCCTGATTTAGATCTATGCATGTGAAAATCCCTGTTACTAATTTTAATTGCACTATTCCCTCTCTCCAGGATACTGTTAAATTGGTTTGGTGAAATAGTAGTGAATCACATCAAAGTGGTGGGCTACATTTTATAATATATCTAAATAACTATCCCATTTTCCCAGCATGTTGCTATGCATTTTAAGTATTAATATTATGACTCCAGTTTAGAAGAATGTAGCCTTTTTCTTTAAAATAAATTTTCTTGCTCTTTTAGTACTGTTAAAATTGGGCTGGATTTTAAGTGGCTAACGAGTAATAAAAGAGCAATATCTGCTGCAGGGAACTACAAAAAACATGCTGGCGGGCTCATAAAATATGTTCATGCATGTCACTTGCAGATACATCATTCTGATACAGTAATGGTTTTTCCAAACTAAGTGGGCTTTCTTTTGTAGCTACACTTTATTATCTGGATTCTTATTTTCGCTCTTACCTCTGGATCTTTAGAGTGAAGTAGTTCTTTTCTCACATACAGATTTGTAAATTCAGAGAAGCGGAAAGGGTAAAGAGAAAAAGCAGCAAACTCATGATTCAGACCAAAGCTTGCACATGAACAACCACTGTTCTGCTCCTAGGGTTTAAAATTTTATGCAATGCCTTGGTTTCTTCACCTAACATAATGAAAGTGAGCCTGAAACTTTTATCTAAGCAAAAATACAAACCCAAAAGGTTGCTGGTTTCCTCACATGTTTATCTTAACAAGGGCCATTATGGTCACCCGGGATATGTCTAGAAGTTTGCAGTAAGAAGTCTAATTCCTAGATGCTGTTTAAACTCAAAAGTTGATAGAATATGTACATAAAAATCCTCTTCATCAATAAGGGATTTGATTATTTCCTCCGGCCAACTTAGCAGTATTCAACCACTGATCCATAAACTGGTACTAGTCCACAGGTGTAGAAAGATTGAAACCACTGGGCTGCTGCTTGGGTTATAAATCCAGAGCATAAACCCATATGTAGACAAGGTGCTGGTTCACAAGTTTAAATGTTGACTTAGAAAACTCTGTGTTTCAGAAATTTTGTCCTAGGAATAACTTAGCAATGTTGTCAGATGAAACTTAAAAAAGAGACCATTCAGTTATAAAACCTGCCTATTAATGCAAATTAAAAGGAATGATTCTAAACTCAATTAATGAAATAGTGGGAGGGATATCAACAATAATAACTAAAAATTGGGAACCAGCTATATATGAAAGGCCAAGTATAAGGGAAAACCAAGATAGCACCTAATTAGTGGAACTACCAGTGTCAGAGGTAGGAGCTATACACTGAAAAAGTGCATGCTTATGCATCTATCCATCAAATTATGACAGAGAGAGATACAGAGTATGGGCTTGGAAGTGTAAGTATAGATTTGAACTGTGAAGCCAGACTATAAATTTAAATTCTGAAGTCACTGTTTTGGTAAAAGGTGGTATTTCAAATGGTTTTCTTACTCACTTATTAAATAGTGATTTAAAGAGAATATCATGAATTTATTCTACTGCTACTATACAACAAAATAGTAATCTCTGTCTATATGAGCTCACAGTCTAATGCCTGTAGATATTATTTGTTCATCACTAAAAGTAAAATTTCTCATTTCTTGGAGTTAATTCTACATGCCAGCACTGTGCAAATACTTTCTTTTAAAAATTCACACAATTTTACATGCTGTTTGTTGTTCAGAATGAAAGAAATTTAGCTCTCAATTTAGAGATAAGAGAACCTCTGAAGATATAAATAAATTTCTCAAAGTCATAAAATTAAGTGAAGGGTTAGAATTTAAATATATGCTTATTGCTTTATTTAACATATTTACTTTCCATTCTAAAGGTCTTAACTCCTTGTACTATGAAGAGTGAGAACAGAAAAACGCTATGGAAGAGATCCAGGTTCAAATAAAACAAGTGGAGGATGAACACCTACCTACATAAGGAGAAAGACACAAGAAAGTTTAAATGGAAATGACAGAACTAGAAATAATCACAGAGGAAAGAAGAGGAAACAGGGAGCTAAACCAAAGGGTCAAATATAGCTTGGAGTGCCTGGCCACATATGATTCGCAGTGCCCCCTGGAGCTGGTTATTAGATAGCATGTACCATGAACAAAGAAAAAGCTTACCACAAGAGAGTAAAGTAGCAACAACATAAAAGTAGAAGCAATTTAATTGGAAAGAAACTTAAAATATTGACCTATAATAACAAACTATTATGGTTAATTTAAATCTTGACTAATGACAGTTTAAAATAACTGTACTCCATAAAGTTGTAGTTAATTCAGATTTTCTTGTTGTAAAAATCTTCAGTTATCCTATCATCTCAATATATTGAAAAGAAAATATGTAAATAAACAGGCAGAGCTTTGTTCCAATAAGATTTTACTTAGAAAAGTTAAAATAATTTGCTTATCACTACTATTGAGAGTGCTTCTTTTTATTTCTCCTTAAGTAATTTGCTTGAACCCTTTATTTCTCTACAAGTCTCTGCCAGAATTCCAATGATGCCTTGCTTGAGAAAACAAAGAAAACTCTTAGAAAATTTAGTCTAGTTCACTTTTGTTTACTATCTAGTCCCTCAACAAGAGGTTTACAATTATGAGTCTGGGTCTGTTCTAAAGCTGTAGTAAAACTGAGTACTTGAGTTAAAGGTGGTGACTATTCCACTAAAGCTGTATTCTTTATGGAAAAAATTTTCATTCTATTCAATCTATAAAAGAAGGCTGAATATTCGATTAAAATGGATATCTTTGACTCAAATCATGATTTTCCGATAAAATTAAGCAAAACAGAGACTGAGACACAGGCTCTCCGGCAGGAGAAAAGAGATCCTAAGTACTACACAAAAGGTTGGCCCCAAGCTTGAATTTGATGAGCACTTGAAGATGTTACCTTGATCTTCATCAGCCTTTTCATTGTTGACATTTTACAGTCACTTAATTTATCTATGTCTTGGAAAAATAGAACAAAATTAGTTATAACTACCCTCTTGATAGATTTTTTATCTTCTTGCCATTTGAAAAAATATTAAAGATCACTAAAAAATTCATTCTTTATTTCAGGTTAAATTAATATAATATCACAAATTTAATTTTATAAAGTCATTTTATTTTTTAAAAAACACAAAAATGTACACCCCCCCCCAAATCTGATAAGTTACAGTACATGCCAGAACAGAGAGAGGTGAGATAAGAAAGTGCTAATTTAATTATGCTAATACTATTTTGGAAAGAGCAGGACCAGATGGTAGAGCTAGCAAACAATGGAGGAATATTTTTTATCAGATATTTTTCAATAAATATGTATGCTTCAAAATCCTACAGTAGTGGCATTAGTAGTAAGAATATCCTTTTTAATTTTGGGGAGTTTCTTGGGGGGCATACCTGGTGATGCTCAGAGCTTATTCCTGACTTTGCAGTCAGAAATTACTCCTGGTGGTATTCAGGGGATCATATAGAAATCTGGGGATTGAAACTCAGATATGTTTCGTGCAAGACAAGCATCTATATGCTGTACTATATATCTCAACCCAGAGTATCCTTTTTTTCAGACAAGTTATCTTTAAAAAAAATAAAAAGTTTCTATTTTTTTTTTTTGGTGTTTGGGCCACACCCAGTGACACTCAGGGATTACTCCTGGCTATGCACTCAGAAATTGCTTCTGGCATGGGGTACCATGTGGGATGCTGGGGGGGTCGAACTGTGGTCCATCCTATGTTAGTACTTGCAAGGCAAATGCTCTACTGCTTGTACCACTGCTCCGGCCTCCCAGAGTCTATTTTTTATTATCTTTATTCCTCATTTATTACTCCTCCTAAAAAGTCTTTACCTGGAAAACTGGAATACGTAAAGGAAGACAATATGCAATATATAGCACAAATGGTAGTGTATAGTGGGACCTGTGCTTTATAGAAAAATTCACAGTTATTACTTAAAGAATAAACTACATGGCTGTTTATATTTTTATTAAAGCTTTCCAAGTAAAGTATTTCAGGCATCACATCCATGCTACTTAATTGCCTATTCTAAATAAACACATTTTTAAAATATCAAAGCACATCTTTAAAGAAAATCAGTTCCATCTCCCTTTTCTTCTATTTAATGATCAATGTTCTGCATTTCTGTCATACAGTTAATCAACTGTCTATTAAATATAACTGGTCATTCTTGTTGTGTGAGTGATTAAGAAAAAAAAAATCTCTCCACAAGATAAATAGAATGAATCATTTCCTCCTCCTCTGTTCTTTTACAAGATTTTTGCCCTAGTCTTTTGTGGAGGGTAGTGAGGCAAGGAACTGGCAGATCTCTCTAAGCACATACTGAGCATTCTGTGACCTTCAGCAATGGAGAAAAAAAACAAGTTCATAAAGTACTGAAAACAGATCCACCTATACAGTAGACACCAGGCAATGCATTTGCACATTATAGTCTCATTGGTAAGCTAATCTACATACCTATCACCAAGACAATGCCAGAGACAGACCTTATATTGTTTCCACCCCAAGAGGTACACACTGATTTCAGAGAAGAAAATTCCCTAGTCAAGGAAAGATTCAGATCCCTGCTTGACAATAGAAACAATTCCTCTACAATCATGGGAGCCCTTTACTTGAGAGCTTCTCACTTCCTAATACACATCTGCTTGCACTTCCCCTTAGAGAAATACACTCTTGCTTGTGGCACTGCTAGATACCCAGACTCTGAAATTCCTCCCACCATATGACAGAAACCCGAGAGAGGTACAACTCTCCAATTTGAGGCGATATTTTGGAAATGACCCCAGCAGCACTAAGAGTGAGGTTTCTTCTCACCACCCTTTTCCTTTGTAGGTACAATCAGTCATTCTCTGCCTTTTTTTTTTCAGAAAATTATTTTCAGCCTCTGAGAGAAATATCTTCCAAAGCATTCTATCTATTGGCCATGAAGCTAGAGAAGAAAAAAAAGTAGGGGAATAAAATTATTTTCTAGTTGTGATGTAACTAACTCTCTGTGAAATATGAAATAGAGGTCCTGTTTCAGTTACTCTCATAGGCTAAGGCTGACCTTTACTTACCCCTATCCCCAACTTCCACCAAAAATTTTAACCTGATCTCACACACTCTCTAATCAAGACATGAGAATTCTATCTCAGACTTTGCTTCGATAGAATCAAAGCTAAGTCTCCACTGCTGAAGTACTTGCCCCTTCATAACTATAATTTTGTATGGCACTATTTGAATGAATGATTTAGTTTGCTCTATTTCCCTATCCATCAAGGTAGCCTGTATTTCAAGAGATACTAATACCTACAGATCATGAAATACAAATATAAGTAAATCTTTACAGCCTTGGAGGCAAATCATTTGTAGATAAGAGGCCACTTTGTCCTAATTCACCTCCAAACATTTTGAATATTATTGACATTTCCTCAGAGTTTCTCTAAATGATTATCTGAGGCAGAACTTTAAAACTGTTCAACAATATATGTCAATAAGTAGTAACTCCTCCAAGTCATCTATTTGTTTGCATATTTCTATGTTCAAATGACCTTCCTTTAAATGAGAGGGTGGTTCATCTTTAGTTCAAGTTCCAGTCCTGTTCCTCTCATATAAAAGTAGGACAACAGAAAATAGCTAATTTAGAAGATATGGATTGAAATCAATTATATTTAAAAATGTTATAAAAACTGATACAAGTAATTTAACATATTTTAGTTATTTTGTAGTGAAATTTCTGAGTGTAACTTTAAAAAATTATTTTACATAAGATCAGTCATCATTTCTTTTAGGGTGTATGCAACAGTGTCCTATGAGATGTTTCTACAATTAGCCTTGAAATGAGAAAACAATTAGAAAAATGGATGGATGAGATCCCAGTTCTACTCAAAAAAAAAAAAAGTCTGTTTTAACCTTTCTCTTTAAGTGAATCATTAATGACGTCAGGCAGAGAATATGAAAATTCCAAGGGCAGAGCTCTTTCCAGCCCTGCCTCCCTACTTCCTGTCTTTTATGAGAGAGAAGAAAAGAAAAAAGACATGGAGATATACAGTATTCTAAGGGAGAATATCAATATGTTCTTCTTACAAAAACATGAATAAGTGCCCTTTCAAATTTCCATATCCATGAATGACTGTCATGGAATAAAACTCCTTTCCAAGTTGCAAAGCATCCTAAAACTAGAGACCATACCAAGTATATCTTATTTTAAAATTAAATTTCTTTATTTTAGACATGTAGCTTACAGAGTTGTCTATAATACAGCTATTTTTGGCACCCAGTATTCTATCATGAATATAAAATTTCTTCCAAGCTGATCATCACTTTACCAAACTCCTCAAAGCCTTACCCTTGGCAGGTAGGAATAATTTACTTAATATTTTGTGTACTACTAATACTAGGAAAATCAGAGTTAAAATTATGGGGTGTCTCATCACCACACAAGCAAACTTGAGGCTCTGTAGTGCTGGGCTGATAAACTCATATGACAAAAGCGGTGATTCATAGGGGCTTTCTGAAAAGTATTAGTGTGATCAGTTGTGAGTCCGTTTTATCTATAAGTTTTTCCTGCTAGTTTGGCCAATGACCAAGCATCTATTTTGGCAGACTTTTCAGATTATCCCATTGAATGAGATATCATAACTAACTGATAAATTATTGACAGATTAAGCTTAAAGAAACTTATAAATTAATAAAGGGTCAGTTATATTTTAAAGAAAAAATAAATTTGGATGAAGTTAAGCAATTTCACAAGAAGTCATAAAGACAAGTACAATTACACATGACTAATAAACAAGTCATGAGCAGCCACAAGAACAAAGCATTCTAGGGGCCGAAGCAGTGGCGTAGTCTGGAAGGTGTCTGCCGTGCCCTCGCTAGCCTAAGATGGACCACGGTTTGATTCCCCGGCATCCCATATGATCTCCCGAGCCAGAAGCAATTTCTGAGTGCATAGCTAAGAGTAACCCCTGAGCATCAATGGATGTGGCCCAAAAATAACAACAACAAAAAAAGAACAAAGCATTCTATTCAAACAAGCATTCAATGCAAATATAGATTTATAACATTATAAAATAAACACATATTATAAATTATATAATAAATAGGCTATTAATTTACTTATTCATTAGTACACACAGAGATAACAGATAATACATTTATCAAAAAAGGAGTCAAGGGGCCAGACTGATAGTACAGTGGGTAGGTTGTTTGCCTTGCACAACAAGGCCGACTTGGGCTCTATCCCTGGCTTGATTCCAGGTATCTCATGTGGTCTCTTGAGCCTGTCAGGAATGATTTCTGAGTGCAGAACCAGGATTAACACCTGATTGCTGGTGTGTGTGGCCCCCAAACCAAACCAAAACAACAAACAAAAAAAAAGAAAAAAAAATTATAAATGTCTGTGTCTTCTGAGAAATGAAATTCCTCAAGAAGTCTAACATAAAGACCTGGAATCTTAATCATTTCTAGTTCTCAAAGAATATTCTCAATGAGAAATTTGGAAGTTTGGATATAAAACTTTCAATAAGTTTATGAAAGTATGAAGTATATAAAAAATCTATTCACATTCAAATTTTATAAAGCTAGAAATATAAAAAAAAGGGGAGTCAAAACTTATACAGAACAAACAAAATGCTAATAGTGAAGTGATGAAGAAAAAAAGGTAAAATAAAAAAATGTAGGGGTGAATGAAAGTAAGAAACATTTAGTAGAATTTAGGAACTGATCACAAATAGTACTAAGGGAGCCATTTATAGAAAAGTAGGACTATATCAGAAAACAAGAATTACCAAATTCTGAGTGACCACAGCAAGTAGGGCATTCGGTCTTGCATTTGATCAACAGGGATTCAATCCCTGGCATCCCATATGGAGTACTGAGGCTGCCAAGAGTAATTGCAGAGCCAGACATAACCACTGAGTACCACTAATACAACCAAATGAACAAACAGAATTAAAAAATAAATTAAATAAGATAAAAAATAATAAAGTAGTTGATGAACAAAGAAGAAAAAACAAAGCCACAAATTAAAAGACAACAAAACAGTAACAAATAGCAAAACAGTCACCACAATCATAACATGATAACGCACTGAAGAAAATTTCAAAACAAAAAGAAAAAAAAAAAAAAAAGAAAATCTTAAAACAAACAAAATCTTCAATGATGAGCAAAAACTAATAAATAGTTTAAAGTTAGCAGGTCATGAAGTTAATATACACATGTAATTTCTATATGTATGATGAACTATAATTAAAAGATAAAAATACAAATCCTGTTTATAACTCTTTCAAAAAGAATTGAGTGGCATAGAACAAATTAAATCAAATTAATCAAAGATCAATATGTAGAAAACTATACAACATCATTTAAAAAAGAGAGTAATTTATAGAGATTCAAAAATATTCTGTTCTCTGGGGTAGAAATAATTAAAATAGATGTATTGCTGAAGACACTATGCCAATTCAATGCAACTTCTACTAAATACCCCAATGGCATTCTTCAAAGAAACTGAACCCCCAAAATCATAAAACTTGTTTGGACACTGACTAGAAAAAAGTACTCCTAAAGAAAAAAGAATAAAATGGAGATATATGATCTCTAAATTTAAGATATATTACAAATAAATAATAGGTAAAACAGTGTGGTGATGGAATATAAACAGACATACAAATCAATGGCATGGAATTGAGAGTCCAGAAATAAAAATGCACATTTTTGTATAACACAGCAATGAAGCCAAGGATCTACAATGAGAAAAAGCAACGTCTTTAAAAAAAAAATGATGCCAAGAAACTGTGGTACATCTAGACAATGGAATATTATGCAACCATCAGGAGAGATGAAGTCATAAAATTTTCCTATACATGGATGTGCATGGAATCTTATTATGCTGAGTGAAATAAGTCAGAGGAAGAGAGATAGATGCAGAATAATCTCACTCATCTATGGGTTTTAAGAAAAAATAAAGACATTACTGTATTAAGGCCCAGAGACATTAGAGTTAAGGGCTGGAAGGACTTGAAGGACTGGCTCACAATTTGAAGCTCACCACAAGGAGTGGTAAATGCTGTTAGGGAAATAACTACACTAACAACTATCATGACAATCTTAATGAGTGAGAGAAGTAGACTGTCTTGAAATACAGGTAGAGGTGGGGGAGGAGGTAGTGTTTTGGTGGTGGGAATGTTGCACTGGTGAAAGGGAATGTTCTGTTTATGATTGAAACCCAATTACAATCATGCTTGTCATCATGGTGCTTAAATAAAGATTTTATATATTAAAAAAGAAATTGGATAGTCATATGTAAAATAATGTACCTATAACCATACAAAAAGTAAATTCAAAATAGATTTATGGATATATGGATTATGGATATGACAAAACCATAAAATACAAAGAATAAAAATAAGCAATGCACTACTAGATATCACCTTAGAATGTTTTGATAGATTTCATTCAGAAGGTGAAACTACAGGAAGATTAAGCAAAGGGGATTAAATCAACCAAAAACTTTCTATATGGCATAAAAACTTGTATTAAAACTAGAGACCTATCTCCTCATATAAATTCATCGTCCCAAACCCACACCCATAATAATGCCTGCTTTCCTCCACCAGTGTCTCAAGGGTCATTCCCAGACACTTCTCCCATGTAATCTCAGTTCTATAGACTAGACTTTAAGTTTCAATGATTTTGACTATTTGTTTTGTTTTGAGTGTTTTTTTTGTTGAGGGGGTTGCACCACACCCAGTGAAGCTCAGGGCTGTGCACTCAGAAATTGCTCCTGGCTTGGGGGGATCTAACCTAGCATGGTCTGTTCTAGGTTAGAGTGTGGAAGACAAACAGCCTACTGCCTGCACCACGTCTCTGGCCCTTAGTTTGACTATTCGTTATTTCCTTTCTATGTTTATTTATATCCCATATATGAAAGAATATTTTTAATTTATTATGAAGATGGTGACATCTATGCACATGTAGATGAATAAAACTAAATTCTTGAAATTGTAATTTAATGCTAAGTTGAATAAAATTTTTTTTCAAAAAAAAGAAAACTAGAGACATTAGTGAATGGGAAAAGTTTTAAACTTTATAACTCCAAGAAGGAGTAAATATGTAAAATTTACCCAAAATTTATAAAATTCAATTTAAAAAAGTTTTTGGGGGAGTAATTTATTTATTTATTTATTGGTTTTTGGATTACACCTGGTGGTGCTCAGGGGTTAGTTACTACTGGCTCTGCATTCAGAAATTGCTTCTGGCAGGCTTGGGGACCAGATGAGATGTTGGAAATTGAACCACTATTTGTCTTGGGTTTGCAGCATGCAAGGCAAATGCCCTACCATTGTGTTATCTCTCCAGACCCTAAAAAAACAGTTTTTAAACACATTTCTGAATAGATATTCTCAAAAAAGACTTATAAATGGTGAGCTGGCTTATTAAAAGTACTCATTATGGCTAGTTATTAAGAGATACAATTTAAAAATATGTATATATGTGACATCACTTTAGGCCTGTGAGAATGCTATTATCCAGAAGATAGGAAATAAAAAGAATCAGAAAGGATGTGGAAAAGAATTCTTATACACTGTTGATAGGAATTTAAGCCACTGTTAAATGCAGTACAGAGATTTCTCAAAAACTGTAAAAGTTGGACTTTCATATATCCAACGATCTCATTATGTGGTCTCTGCATTAAAAAAAATCCCGCAGAACTGCTAAATAAAAAAGAGGCATGCACCTAATATTTATTATACCAGTATATGCATTGGCCAATTAATGGAAATGACTAAGTACCCATCAACTGCTAAACTGATAAAGATGATGAAATATAAAATGACAATGAAATAGTGCTCAACTATAAATAAAAATGAAATCTTACCATTTGGTGCAACAAAGACAGATCTAAAAGATACTATTAGTGAAGTAAGTCAAAGAAAGGCAAACACTATGTGATTTATATATATGAGAATATATAATGAATATATATATATGCAGAGAAAAGTAGATGAGCAAAATAAAGAGCTAATATGCTTTTGGACTAGAAAACCAATCCTGTTGATGGATGGAGAATCTGAAACAATACACTTAAGTATTATTTACTCTGAAAAATAAAATACCTTTCATTTGTAACATCATGGATGAAACTGAACATCATTACACAAAACTAATAATCCAGAGAGAGACAAATGCACAATTTCATTTATACACAGAATTTTTTTATTGTTTTCCTTTTTTGGGAGGGGCACACCCTGTGATGCTCAGGGGTTACTCCTGGCTATGCGCTAAGAAATTGCTCCTGGCTTGGGGGGCCATATGGGATGTGGGGCTGATTGAACCGTGGTCTTTCCTAGGTCATCTGCGTGCAAGGCAAACACCCTACCACTGTGCCATCGCTCTGGCCCATATACACAGAATTCAAAGGGGAAATAAATTTATAAAAAGAAAGAGTAAAATAGTGTTTTCCAGGGGCAAAAGGTCAGTTACAGAATGAACATGGCCTAAACATCTCAAGGAGAACATGGTGACTATAACTGATAACATCATTTCACATAACTGAAATTTTCTAAAAGACTAACAGTGATGGCTAACCTTTTTGAGTGCCCAAACTGTCGCACAATGCCCAGTCCTCCCAATGGCAGTCCGGCCCTGTTGTCAGGTGAGCTGCAAAGAAACACTGGCACATTCGACTCCTGCAGCGCCGCATATCTTAATTGCGACCTTCCCATGTGTTAGCTGCAAGGCCTTTGAGTACCACCACTGGCACGCGTGCCATATGTTTGCCATAGAGGGTAGAACATAATTTTCTAACAGATCCAAATAAAAGTAACCATGTGGTGATGATATTTTTTTCATTTTTTTTATTTAAACAACTTTATTACATACATGATTGTGTTTGTGTTTCAGTCATGTAAAAAACATGTGGTGATGATCTTGATGATCTAATTGGTGGGGGGACCCTTTCATAATGTATATATGTATAAAATCATCATGTCGTATGAAATGGGGACACTGGTGGCTGGAAACATGCACGAATGAAAGTTGTTTTACATTGTATGACTGAAACTCAATCAATGAACAAATTTGTAACCACAATACTTAAATAAAGTAGTTACTTTAAAAAATACTTATGTTAGCTCTCACAGAGAACTATATTTTATGTGAACTCTCTAATCAAAAAGACATTGTTGAAATAAAAAAGGAAGAAGAATGGCATTAACAAAGTACCAGTGAATGGAACAGATTAAAGCACATGATACCACAACATGATGATCAAACAAATTTGAGCCCATTCAACCAAGTGTTAAAAGCAATGAGAGGAGTAGAAGGATAGTACAGTGGTAGGGCATTTTACCTTGCACATGGCCAACCCAGGATGTACCAGAGTTTCATCACCTGTATACCATATAGTCCCTGGAGTCTGCCAGAAGCAATTTCTGAGTGCAGAGCCAGGAGTAATCCCTGAGCACCATTGGGTATGATCACAAAACAAAACAAAACAAAACAAAACAAAAAAGGCAATGAGAGACATATTTGGGAAGTGAAACCACCTAGCATAAGTTCACAAAAGACACACCTCTCTTCCTAAAGTATACAAAAATTTGTCAGGCAGAGAACAGAACTATTTGGAAGAATGCTTCTAGTTATTACATTATATTCAGGCACACAGTAGGGGGTAAACTGCAACTTGTGTGAACTACTACAAGCCAATCTCTTCTCTAGCTATGGAAAAACTGGAGGCAAGAGTGGGTGGCTCTAGATTATGTAAGCAAAATGATCAAAAAATGCAATTACAGTGTGTTCCCTTTATTTAAATATATTTCACTAGCACTCCACAGCACGTCCATTATTGAGATTAGAATTTTGTGCCACGAAAGTACATTTTATTTGCAGATTCTGGGTTCAGAAATCATGTAATCTTGTAAAATTGGAAGGCCTTCAATGCAGGTAGTGGATATAATTATTTAAAAATAAAGAATGGAGCTGGAGAGATAGCATGGAGGTAAGGCGTTTGCCTTTCATGCAGAAGGATGGTGGTTCGAATTCCGGCATCCCATATGGTCCCCAGTGCGTGCTGGGGGCAATTTCTGATCATAGAGCCAGGTGTAACCCCTGAGCGCTGCTGGGTGTGACCCAAAAACCAAAAATAAATAAATAAATAAAAATAAAGAGTGGGGAGGGTGCTTTGCTTGTGTGAGGCCCTGGGTACTATCCCTAGAATCTTGAGACCTGTTTCAATCTCAGCACTGCCAGGTTAAAATCTGGCTCCCAAGCAGCACTGCCATCATCACAATAATATAAAAGGGAACACTTTTTTTGTCCTTAAAATCCTTTCAAAATTTTTATTTAGAGAGAAAAACTCCAGAAGTATACATCAATAAATTCTACTTTACCTTTATGAAGAAGATTGTAAGCTTATATTATCAAGGCATATTAAAAGAAGCTTAATTTCATAGTTGAGATTTCATAAGCATTTGGAGTGCCTACAAAATCTTTCAACTCATACAAATATTAGTCCTCCCATTTTTAATTCTCTTTTTTTACATTTTGATGAGAAAGGACAGAAAGGACTACAGCATCGATGGGTCTCTTATGTCAAGACCCATCACTCCTGGTGACACTATTTTAGCAGATTAAATTTTAAAAATCCTATCTGTAGATATTCACTTAATATATTCTCATTTGTACATCTAAATAGTAAAAGTCACACCATAAAATATATGGAAGTACAATGAGCTGAAGCAATACCTTCTAGTATTCTATAAACCCAGTAACAGCCTGACCTTGGTCTGTTCAGATTCCCCAAAGTCTTAAAATTATACATTGTGAATTGTGGCATTTAATTTATTTTATTCTATATGCTTCAAAATGAAACCATTGATTTTTTCAAAGCCTTTGGGCAATATACAATAGCAGGTTTCATAAACTACAGGGTAAAAATGACAAAGTCATAATAACAAATGTCAAACTGGCAATTACCCATCCCAAACAACTCTTTGCCTTTCTAAGTTAGATATTACATATGTGTCTCAACACTCACCTGATATTCAGTCCTGAATATGATCAATAGGAGATGTTGGTAATCTTAAGATATGAATGCAAACATCTGTACTGACTTACACATTACCGTTCTTAAAAATACAAGATCTTGTTTAGATGTGTTTCTAGTTTAGATGTTGTATCATTGACTCCCTCATATAATGACATACCCTGCTTCTATTTATGTGATTTTCATCTATGGTCCCCTTGAAATATCCTGCTGTCCCAAAGAAGGAGGATGTGGTTCAAAGTTAAAAAATAATGATCTAAATAATGTTTATCTAAAAGACCTTGTAACCTCATTTTCCCCCATTTCCTCTGTGAGACAAGGTAACTGAGGTAAACGTCTATAAAGCACACAGTATTATACTGAATATATAGTAAGCTGCACTTAAAATAAGTTATTTTAATTATCTCTGCAGTATCCTAAAGTAATGAAATGGCACTTATATGTAAAATAGACGAAAGTAATTTTTCCCAGTTCTGAGGAACAGAGGTAGATTTTGATAGAATACCTAGAAACTTGATCTTTTCTCCCCTCAATATAAATTATCATATTTTATTACCCAAAATGTCATGTCCCATCTTTTAATGATGATTTGGATTGAGCTTAGCTTGTGTTATATTGGGCAAAATAAGTCATAGGGAAAAGGACAAAGGACCATATGTGAGTATAGATCTTTATATCTCTTTTATAGTACATAGAAAATTCAAGCAAGAAAATAGTCATTGATGATAACAGCTATTAATGAAAACCATAGATTCTGACAAAAAACCCAAAGTTAGCAAGCAGTGTGGAGTGAAGGGTTTGATATGAGGAATGAAGACATGGGCAAAAGTTACTTGAAAATAATGATGGGAATGTTGTTATTGATAGAAGTGTAGTGACTTTGTATACTAAAGCCTAAATGTTAACAGTCCTGTTAAAACTTGTTGAAACCATCTTACTTCCTTTTTTATTATTTTTGTCTTTTAAATTTGCTTTATTTAAGCACTGTGGTTACAAAACAGTTCATTGTTGGCTTTCATTCATACAATGTACCCCACCCTTCACCAGTGCATCCCTCTTGCCATCAATGTCTCCTGTTTTCCTCCAACACTGACTCTCCACCATCTGTTTCTAGGGCAGGTAATTTGCTCGCTTTCTCTCTCTCTCTCTCTCTCTCTCTCTCTCTCTCTCTCTCTCTCTCTCCTCTCTCTCTCTCTCTCTCTCTCTCTCTCTCTCTCTCTCTCTCTCCTCTCTCTCTCTCTCTCTCTCTCTCTCTCTCTCTCTCTCTCTCTCCGACGATGGTCTGTTACTTGTAAGGCATATGCCCTACCACTGTGGTCATTCTCTGTCCCCATGCTTCTCTCTCTTCCTCTCTCTCTCCCCTTTATGACACTGTGGTTTGCACTATCAATAATTGAAGGGAGTCTTGCATGTTATTTTCTCTCCTTTCAGCCCCTCCCCCCCTGCAGGCTTGAGGGATCATATGGGATGGCGGGATTCGAACCACCGACCTTCTGCATGCAAGGCAAATGCCCTACTGCTGTGCTATCTCTCTGGCCCAGCACCTAGTTCTTGTCCAGAGTGATCAGTTCCAAAAATCATTGTCATAGTGAACTTTTATCTACTCTAACTTTACACTCAGCTCTTTGTGGCAAGCTCTCCCTATCCCAGGCTGGACCTCTTTGGCCCTTATCTTTATTGTCTATGGAGATTATTACCATACTGTCTCTTGTTTTTCTTATATCCTACAAATGAGCGAGATTATTTTATGTCTATTCCTTTCCCTCTGACTCATTTAACAACATAATAATCTCCATGACAATCATGTGTAAGCAAATTTTATGACTTCATTTTTCCTAATGGCTTCATAGCATCTCTGTTTTACTACATACAAATAAATACTCTTATTCATTGTCCTACTAACAGAGAAAAATTTTCATATTTTAGATAGATTGAAGTATTTACTAACTGATACATATTGTCACTAATGTGTCTCAGTTTTTTTGTTTGTTCGTTTTGAGGCCACACAAGTCAGCGCTCAGGGGTTATTCCTGGCTCTGTGCTCAGAAATCACTCCTGGCAGGCTTGGGAGACCAAAGGTATGCCAAGAAATCAAACCCAGGTCTGATCTGGGTCAGCCTCGTGCAAATCAAACATCTTACCATTGTGCTATCTCTCCAGACCCCTGTCTCAGATTTTTTTTAAAAGAAAAAAGCTATGCATTTAACTCAGTCTTTATATAGTTTTATACTAGCAAAGCTCTATAATTTAATATTAAGTTAAAAATGAGTTGAAGAATGAAAACTCTTTAAAAATATACTACTTTCATCATAATTATCCAATGAGAGTGTCTGAAATACATAATTTATTTTAAGGTCCATACTTATCATTTTGTCTCCAAAATTGTAGTACTCAGAGGCCATAATTTAAAATGCCAAGTAACAAAATTAAATTACAAACCAGGATAATGTAACTGAAAGATTCTACTTTTAAAATGTTGATTAAAATGTTTCAAGTAGGAAAAAAATAATAATAAAGAGTATGATTGTTACAAATGTTGGTTCCAGAATAACACTGCTAAGATCTCAGACTGATTCAGTAGTTTACCTTAGGTAAGTAATAATCTCCCTGTACTTCATTTATGTCAAGTGTAAAAAACAGTGCTTTTTTATTAGAAAATTTATCCTAATGGTGAAAACATATAAAGCATCAAAATGCAGAGACTGACTCAGTCAATGTTAGCTTTTACTCTATTTGCTGTTATAACACAAAAAAAATTAATGTCTTGCTCTTAGCAAATATCACAGAAAAGGTTAATTTCATTACCAAATAATAGAGATTGCAATATCCACAGGTAGAAAATTATATTGTAAAATATAAGCTATCATTCCCTAAAAAAACTCTTCAAAAGTAGTTAATATTACCATTAATTATAAAGTACAGTGTTTCCAGGCTCTTTTTAAAATTCAATTGACATATACTTGGGGAAAAATAATCAGAGATTATATATGTAAAAGTCCAAAATTTTAGGGTTTAGTTCTGAAACTTAGAACTATTAAGATAATAGTTGGAGTGGTAGCACAGCAGTACAGCATTTGCTTTACAGGCTGCTGACCCTGGACTGACCAGGGTTCCATCCCCTGAATCCCATGTGGTTCCCTGAGCCTGCCAGGAGCTATTTCTGAACACAGAGCCTAGTATGGCCCCAAAACAAAACAAAGATAATCCAATAAGGAATTTTCTCCTTCCTACTACAGCTCTAGGTTATGGAGCAAGACAAACATTTCTTTCCAAAAATAGTCACTTGAAGACAGCAAAATAGAGAAATGTTCTTTGAAAGTCAACATGTACAGAAAACTTCCTCTAGCAATGAAAAAGTTGAAATTACAATAGCACTTCATCTGCATCTGTCATTTTTATTAATTCTTCTCCATCTTAATGAGGAAATAGGATTAACCATCAATAGAAATGACTAGACTATTCCTGAGGTCACAGAAGGAAGCCTAGAATTTGGAAGTCAAAACTCTCAGATCCAAGCCTGAAGAATTCCATAAAAAAGGAAATAATAACCTTGATGAAGTATGTGAGTAGGGCTGTCAGGGAAGGTAGACATAAGGCTTTGTGTTTAAAAGTTGGAAAACAAAAACGGAAGGGAAAAGAGCATTTGTTGAGCACACTTTACCACATGTTTCCATATTAGTAGAATTTACTAAAGAAGATGAAAAAAGGGGGAGGAAGTTCCATAAGACAAATATCACCCATGTTCATAGATCCCTAAAAGTTTCTGACAACAGCTTCTAAAGAAACTTATCTATTATACTAAAACCCAGTTAATCTTAGATGTATGTATACCGGTTAATAGAAACCAAAGAATATCATAGTAAAATGGCTAAAGCAGAGTTCAGATTTGTTTCTTTAAAAACCTGTTTTCAAATCAATTCCCCTTTCAAAACAATTTTTAAAAAGTTCTCTCTTGAGGCCATAGTAATAGTACAATGTGTAAAGCAAATGTGTTTGCTTTGCTAGCAGCCAATCTGAGTTTGATCCCCAGTATCTCAGGTGATCTCCTAAATCTGTCAGGTCTGATCCATGAACACAGATCCAGAAGTAAGTGTTAAGCACTGCAGGATGTAGCCCCCAAATAAACAAACAATCAAACATAAAATAAAAATAGAAGGAAAAAAAGTTCTCTTGGGGTGGGAGTGGTGGCGTAAGTGGTAGGACATTTGCCTTGCATGCTCGAACCTAGGACGGACCCCAGTTCAATCCCCCAGCGTCCCATATGATCCCCCAAGCCAGGAACAGTTTCTGAGCACATAGCCAGGAGTAACCCCTGAGTGTCACCAGATGTCACCATAAAGTAAAAAAAATAAACAAATAAAAAAATAAAAAAGTTCTCTTCTGTTTAGGGAGGTCTCAAAGGTCAAGAGCATACAAATGTAAAAATGTTCCTCTCCTGAGAACCTCAACACATACAAAGGAAAACTGGTCTAGGGTTATAATTCAAGGAGAAACAAAAGAGGAAGATACAGGATGAATGTGTGTGTGTGTGTGTGTGTGTGTGTGTGTGTGTGTGTGTGTGTGTGTGTATAGAAAGAAAATGAGGTCAAGATAAACTCTTAACTGTGAGAAAAAGAAAAAATGGGTAAGCCTGAAATTTAATAACTATGAACTAATAAAACATTAGTTGAAAGTTTAGATACTATAAATATCTAGTAATAATGAGACTTAAATGTGAAGTTTAGGTGACTGAAACATAGATGCAGCAAACTATACAAACACTTTAATTTAAGGGAGCATACTCACCTAACTTAAGACTCTTGGTGGTTCAAATGTAATGCTTAGTAAAATTTAGTTAAATTTTAAAAAATGAAATAACTTGAAATTTTGTCTTTTAAAACCTGTCAACCCTGTATTAAGTACATATGAACAAATGCACATAGGTCCAAATAGCCCAATATCTCAAGGCAGAAACAGAATGCAGAAGATCTCAGCATATAAAAAAACAAGACCTTAGGGCCAGAGAGATAGTACAGTGGATAAGGCACTTGCCTTGTACCTTGGTTGATCTGACTTGATCCCCACTGTCCTGTCAAGCGCCATCATCACTCAGTGTGCCCCTCAATAAAGGGCAAGGTTTTTGCTAAGAGAATACAGTGGTAGAAATAAAATTATGTGGATATCAGCTTTACAAAGAAATTATGTACATGGAAGACAATTTTGTGTGAAAAATCCTAGGGTTATCAAAACAAATGTATACACAATCCATGCTCAGTTTTCAGATCTCATGGCCCCATGCATTTAGTCACTGAATGTCCCTATGTTGACATACCTTCCTTTATCTATTTCATCCCCACATTTTACTGAACTAGTTTATTAGATTCATCCTGTGATTTCATGGTTAAGGTCTGATATCTTCTTTTTTTTTTTTTTTTGTTTTTGGACCACACCCGATGATGCTCAGGGGTTACTCCTGGCAATGCTCTCAGAAATCACTCCTGGCTTGAGAGACCATATGGGACGCCGGGGGATCCAACCTCAGTCCATTCTAGCCTAGCGCGGGCAAAGCAGATGCCTTATCACTTTCGTCACTGCTCCAGTCCCTGATATCTTCTAATTTTTATATTTAAAAAATATTTAATATTAAAAAAAGTTCTCACTATTTTGAGATTTTAAAAGAAATATAGAGTTGTTTTCTAGTTAAATAAAATGAAAATGGAAAATTGTTTTCAACTCTATTTTCAAACATTTTTTTTCTAACTAATGATAAAATTCACATTTTAATATATCATTGTAGTTCCAAAGTCAGGTATATAGGAGAACAGAGTTGGTACATAATAGGATGAGGAGGAGACAACTCAGAGACTTGGACATGCAACTTACATGATCTACTATTATAGCCACATCCCCAGTCTATAGTTGACATTTTTAAATGTGTCCCAATCACCATAAATCTTGTCAATAGAGAACTTATAATCTGACTTATCATTTCATTTATTATTTTCATAAAGAATAAAATGAAAAAGAATGGTTTTATATTACTTTACATTTACAGTATTTCTTCCTTCCTAAATATTTCATGAGTCTAGTCTACCACATAAATTCCTTAACATAAATTATCATGGTGACCCTAAATCTTAAATATGACTAATTTACGTATGTGTTTTTCCTACTTAAGTTAAAATATTTATAGTAGGCATAAAGAGAAGTACGTGTAAATATTTGAAAACAAAATTATGTAAGTACTACATTTCTATTCCAACAGTAAACCGAGAGTTTGGTGAATTAGTTAAACTGAAAAATCTTGAATTAAAATGTTAGGAAGAGTAGTTACAAGAGTTTTTTATAGTGGTCTCTTCTTACAGAGTGACAACATAAAATGTAGAGGAGATAAAATCAGAGTTGGTGTTTAAAAGATAATTAAGAGCTAGTGTCCAAACTACACTAACAGATATGGTTTACTAGCAGAAGGGAAGCATTAGCCACAAACTGACAAGAAAATGAAACCCCATTCTGTAGCCAGTGCTTGTGAATATACAGAGCTACAATTGTTTAAGTAAAAGAAGGCTGGCATTGCCCTCTATTCAGATTAAGCAAGTTAGACAATAAGAGGATGACTTCCTGCTGGCCTGGGAAATGATATAAAAAGGGGTCAACATGCCCTTTTTTTAATCAGGTTACACCATAGAGATACTCACTAGCAGCTTAACAATGAACTATATAGATTGTATATCAATGTAGAGGGCAATTCAAGTCAACATCAAAAAAAGTACAAAAAAAAATCCATTTTCAGCTTTCCTTAGTTCTATCACGATTATCTTTACATCTATGGAAAGCAATGCCTTACACAAGGTCTGTACACTATTATTTCAAATTGTTAAACATTCTTGATTTTTCTAAGTACCTTAAAAACAGAAGTCAGAAAATATTGAGTTCATTTTGTTCTCAATTTCATATTCTTTTCTACTCTTAAGTAGTGTAATGACCACCTAAATTATACTTGTTCTAAGTTTAGGAAAATATGAAAAATAACTAAATTCCCCAATTTATGTTAACCTTACCCTATCTTACCAAATAAAATGAAGCCTGTTGTAAATTAAAATTATTCATTTATGACGGCTGGCATGCAATCTACGCTTGATTATGACAATTCTCTTTTGAAATCTAACAAAAACTATTCAAAGAAATAATGGCACTTTTATCATTTGGAGTATCAAACAAAAATAGTTTCATTGTGATAAATCATCTCCCTGAAGTCACATGTTAATGGGGGTTGTAGAAAAGAGCCACAACAGTGGTGATGAACATAAACTGTTTTGAGAATTTAAGTGTTTCTGATATACTGCTTAGTATTTTCTAAATTGATCTATTTCCATAGGCTAGTCATGTTTCATTTAAACAAGACTTAAATAGAAATAATACAAAGTTCTTACAAACTGGAAATAAATCAGCCATTAGTTCCAGTGAATGTAAACATTTCATGGACAGACTTGTATATGAGATCTATAGAACTGGAGTGATTTTGAAATAATCTGGAGCAAGACCAAGACTTAATGAATTGAAGAAGCAATGCTTACCCTGAATCTAAGCTTAAAAGAGTCAGTAGAGTTAGTGATGGTACATCCATTGTGGTATCAAAAAAGATGCTGAGAAAAATCTCTGCTGGGTAGATCTTGGAGGATTGAGGGACAGGATTAGATAAAGACATCATACTTAATAGTACTGTCCAAAGGAGTAAAAGAAAGGCTGACTAAGAATTTATGAATCTCTAAGCATCCTCAAAACAGAACCTGTGTTGATACTGCATCTGGAGAGCGTCTATCAAGGTACCTTACCAGACTGGTATCTGCTGTTCTAACAGCAAAAATATTAAGAGAACCAGTAAACTATCCCTAAAAAGAATTCATTTACAACCTTCCTACCATATTTTCCGGCGTATAAGATGACTTTTGAAACAAACAAACAAAAAAAGAGTCATCAGAAAACCGGGGTTGTCTTATATGTCGAGTATATCCGGAAAAATGGTTCAATATGCCGCTACACGAAAATTGTCTGAATAGTGCCACAAAACGAATTTTCCAACTCGATTCTGCACCAATCACTGCTAGGCTGCTCAGACCACCTCTCTAACTTAGCCAATCCAAGCAGGTTTTTTATGCATGTAAATTAGACAATGTTCTGGACCCGAATCTACACTGTAAAAAGCCTGCTCAGATTGGCCAGAGTCAGAGAAGAAGTCTATGACAGTATAACCTTTGAACCTTTGCTTGTTGTGATTGGCTGACTGTGCTACATACAATTGCAGCACAGGAACGTTCTGTCTGATACAACGAATATAGGACTAAACCTATATTTTAACTGCAAAATTAGGGGGCCGTCATACGCCCAGTCGTTTTATAAGCTGACAAATATAGTAATTTGTCTCCTCATATATTTTTTACTTTTAATATTTTTATCTCTTCATATCTTACTCACTCTTAAAATATAATCTAAAGAATGCCTGACTCTATAACAATATTGTCATAAAATTATGCCAGAAAAATTCAAGAATTTTGTGTAATAAAGTAGCAGTTAAATTGAAATTATAGGGCTGGAGAGATAGCATGGAGTTAGGGTGTATGCTTTGCATGCAGGTTTGAATCCCGCATCCCATATGGTCCCTGAGCCCACTAGGAGGGATTACTGAGCACAGAGCCAGGAATAACCCCTGAGCACAGCTGGGTGTGACCCAAAAAAAAAATCCAAATTATATTTTACTTTGTATAAAGAAATGCATTTAAATATGATTCAAGTTAAGTAGTATTGAAATTAGAACACATTCACCTCCAGATTTATGCTTCTTTTCAAACAAAATATAGTGACCATAAAGAAGCAAAATGAGCTGAATCTGTTTTGAGAGAGTCTCTATGGAATATATACCATTCTTCACACAATTAAACAAGCTGAAATTGATAATACATAGCATAGAACAAACTCTAATTATTGAAATTAGTACCAAATCAACATTTTCTGGATTCGAATTGGGTCCTGTTACTATTCATAATTTATAAAAGCAAAATCAATCAAAATAATTACAATCCATTTCAAATGAGTAAGGTAATTTATTTATTCACCCATCCTGAAGAAAGAACCTTTTTTCTATATTAAGTACATTCTTTTTTTTTTTTTTTTTTTTTTTTTTGGTTTTTAGGGTCACACCCGTTTGATGCTCAGGGGTTACTCCTGGCTAAGCGCTCAGAAATTGCCCCTGGCTTCGGGGGAACCATATGGGACACCGGGGGATCAAACTGTGGTCCTTCCTTGGCTAGCGCTTGCAAGGCAGACACCTTACCTCTAGTGCCACCTCGCTGGCCCCTGTAGATTCTTATTAAACAAATTTATATGGCCAAAGTGGAAACAGTTTTGTTGAATAAGGTACTTAAATTAATTGAAAGGTATAGAAATAATGTGAAACAAACTAGTATAACTTTTATTTATTTATTTATTTTGGTTTTTGGGTCACACTCGGCAGTGCTCAGGAGGTATTCCTGTCTCTATGCTCAGAAATCGCTCCTGGCAGGCTCAGGGGACCATATTGGATGCCGGGAATCGAACCACTGACCTTTGATTGAGAAGCAAACGCCTTACCTTCATGCTATATCTCTTGGCCCCACTAGTATAACTTTTAAAATAAGTTCTTACCTGAAAATTTTATAGCAGTAAAGATTTACCTAAACCATAAATATATAAAATAAATTTAAATAGTTAAACATAAATCTATAGGGAAATACTATACTAATCTGGTGGTATTGTTTGTAAATTAAACAGATGAGTTTAATGACTTTAATGAGTCATTTTAAATTGAAAAAAAAAAACTCTTACCTTTATAAATACAGATCTAACCCCATAAGTGATGTCTAGTTACTTTTTTAATCTCAAAATGGACTCTCTTTGAGGGAATCATATTTTATTTGCAAATAATAATAATGGATTTTAATGCCCTGAAACCTTGTTAGACATAGATCTAAAACCTTCCACTCATGTATATCAGTATTAATGTGTCATGGTTTCTCAACAAGTTCCATTTAGTTTCCATCATTTAACTATATAAAATCACACAGGGAATTGGGAAAGAGTCAAAGATTACCATGGTAAAATTTAGTTCTCAGAGATCATAGTATAACAATCTTCATAAAGTCATATTTGAAGAATAAGGTAGGGCTAAATCAATTTTAACTCAAAAATTTAAGGAGAGGAGCCGGAGCGATAGCATAGTGGTAGGGCATTTGCCTTGCAAGTGGCCGAACTGGGATGAACTTCGGTTTAATCTCAGGGTTCCCATATAATCCCCCAAGTTAGGAGCAATTTTTGAGCTCATAGCCAGGAGTAACCTCTGAGTGTCAGTGGGTGGGGCCCAAAAAACAAAAAAAAATATTGAATGAGAGAGTTGAGTTAGTTGAGCAACAAAATTATGACTGTTGAAAGAAAAAAAAAAGGATGGTCTACTTTTCAATTGGGTCTTTAAAAAATACACCTAATATGACCATCATGAGTCACTCTTAACTTATTTTTTGTTTGTGTGTTTTGTTGGAAGGAAGAGGAGGGAGATCAAAGGCAATGAGGCAAGTGGTTCAATGTAAGGGCCATGTATTGCTGAGGATCTGAATTGCCAGAGATTACTCAGGCCACCCCAACCCAAGTGTCATTGTAGGGCCACACTCAAAAGTGCTCAGAGACTCCAGGACTGTATTCAGCAATTGTTAGGGGATCATATGGTGCTGGAGATAGATACTGGGTCAGCTACATGCAAGGCATGTCCCTTAAACTCTGTTTTATGTCTCTAGCTTCCTCAAGTTGTTCTTAATTTAGAAATATTAAAGTTAAGTCAACCTAATTTTGACTGTGATATGTATATTATTAAATATGTCTATCAGGCATCTATTTCTCTATAATTATTTCATAAAATACAAATTAAATAAGAATGAATTTATAGATATTAATAATTAATAATTTTCACTATGTTTAGAAGAAACACTGAAGATAGGAGTGTGGAATCTTTGTTCTGCCCTGCACCATTAAGATATTCATAAATCCATCACTGGGCCAAACAAGAATGTAAACAATGAGAAACAGCAGGAATAATGGCATAAATTTCCTCTTAAAATAATTTGGTAGACTTGATGCTTCTAACTACCCTAATTATAGTCAGAGAGAAGGAAAGAATCAAGACATTTCAAAAGTATTCTTTTCAAAGTTCTTGTGTTAGCTGTAAGATGCTCAGGTAAGGAATTTGGACATATCTATTACCAAGCAAGACCAAATTCAAAGCATAATTCCTATTAATAAGGTTTTGTCCAATTCCTCATCCCAAATTTTCCAGGCAAATATATGTAATAACTTAAAATTTTCTAAGAAATGTGGAGAAAAAACTGAGTCAGTGAGCAATTGACAAGGTATTTCTGTAGAAATCCCTCTAAATATTCCTGAAGCATTATTTCCTTCTCAAGGAGTCCAAAATGTACACATTCTACAAGTTTTCACAAAAATCATGACTAAAAACTATGTTTAAGGAAGAGGGATGATATAAACCACTTGATGAAAAAAGACTAATGATTCATCATGGAGAAACAAACTGGTGGGGAGGAATGATGGTCTGAAACCAACAAAAAATTATGAAGAAGGAAACAATAAATAGAGTAAAGAGAGGCAGATGGTAAACCAAATATCAAGGCAAAAAGCAACTAATGGAACTCCAAAAGCCCATTACTGGGAAAAAAGTTCAGTTGCTTTTTATTAAATCAAGGTTAACTACACTTAAAACTGACTTCTTCTAGAGTAAACTTGTACAATAATCAAGGCATTATGATATGACATTGAGCATTGAAATGTGGGATCTCCAATTACTTGTGATATTTAATAGATTATTTAATCAATCTATACCTCAGTTTCCTAACTCTAAAGAGAGATTAGAATAATCACCATGACTAGGGGTTATGTTACATACTAAGTGAAAGAGCAGATTTTATACCTAGAGCACTAACTAGCACCGGATATAATTACTCATTTTGTTAGGTGTCCTGTTAATATACATATGCACAACTACATATCTATCACTCAAACTCAAAGAAGACTTTCACTAGAATTCCACAAAATTTGAATATCATCCTATAATAAGTCAAAACTGAATCTGAATAATAACTTTAAGACTCACAGAAAATAAAAGCAGCTCCTTTTAGAAACATATTCTTTTCTTTTAAAGTGTTCTTTTACCTCACCAGAATGAACAATTTGCTTATAGACATAAGATAAATCAAACTAGCTTGTCACAGGCTAAAACACAATAGAATTAGATAGTAATTTAATGAGTTTACTAACAAAAAAGGGTGTAAGTACCCATCAACTGATAAGGTTTCCTTCTTAATTATAAATCTGGACATAGAATTAAGTAATCAAAAGCCATCAAATTATGTGCTTCGATCCCAAGTACTAAAAGAAATTAGACTATGCCTCCATTGAAAATCAGACAGAAAGAATAAGGCATTGAATTTGAATTTAAAATGCAACTAAAGTCTTGCCTTGGTACTAGACTACTTCATAGCACTGTTGTTCCATGTGATCAAAGATGACATTAAAACAATATAAAATTGGAGCAGGGGCAATTTGTTCTTGCTCTTTAGTATATTACTAAGGTTATTTGTTGACTATAGAAAAATTTCATTTACATTTGTTCTGAGATATCTTTGCTATATTATATGACTTAAGCTATGCTATATTCACTTCTATATATGTGTGTGTGCATATGCATTTATATGTGCTTTGTGTGTTTACACACGCAGCAAAGTATGAAAACTAAAGAGCTGGTTTAATAGTTTAAGGACATAGATAAATCCCACCATAAAAGGTTAGAATAGACAGATTTTGGTGTCTTTCTATTAGGAACGAATGTATGGTTTCCTGCAATACAACACAGTAACTTGACTACAATTATTGACAGAAAAGGCAGTTTATTCCAATAATGTCATTTTAGATATATTTAACTCTGTGTAAGTAGGCACATCCACCAAACACTAAGCAATATACAGTTCTGCAAATAGACATTAGTTTTTCTTTCATCACCTGGCTCTCAACTCATTCACAGCCCAAGTGAAAGGACACTCTGAGAAAAATGAAGTTATGTATAGGAAAAGAAAAAGGGAAATGGCAGGGAAAAGAATCACACTGAGTGGTATTGATAAGCAAGATTGATGGCTTCAGAATTCTCTTTGTGTTTACTGACAAAAGGCAGTGCATAGGAGCAGGTTCAGCTTTTTCCAGTGAAAAATGAAGCAGGGTGAGTAAATTTCCTACTTCCAGCCATGCTTTCTAGAACACCAAGTACCTTTTCCTGACCAAATGTCATCTGTGTCCATTCTAGTCTATCTTTGGTAACACAATTAGAATTTATAATCATCTTGATAAGTACTGATATACATTTGCATGCTTACTTCAAGAAGAAGAAAACCTTCTGAATAAGGCAGATGATTATGGAAAATATTATCCACAGAATTTATGCAACCAACTATGCATATAAAATTTTTGAGAGGCAAAAATATCCTCACTCAAGTAGCTGGTATTACTACACATTCATCTCTTTTAAATACCAGAGACTAAAACATGACAGTCAAAAGAAAAAAAAAAAAAGAGGGGTGGAAAGAAGAGGCCCATTCATAACCACCACCAACAGGCATGAATAATTACCAATTTTGAATGTAAAGATCATTCAAATAAACGTAACGGATGAATCATCCACATAGGGTACAAGTCAAAGTAAACAGACAGTCCACTTTAGAAAGTGTCTAGTGAATTGATTTAACAAGTTTAATGCGAGCATCAGTGTGGGGCTATTACTGATCGTAAGCTTTACTGATGTTATTTGTTCGCTTAGAAAAATACCGCTCTTCGGAATGAGCACATTAAGGCTAAAATTGCAGAGAAAACCCTATTACAACTTTATTGCTGGCAAATTGGAACCAAACCTTGTCTGTATATCAATTACTTAGAGTTACCACAGAGATAAATCCTTTCTTTCTTTTTTTTTTTTTCCTTTTGGATAGACTCAATCTTGAAGACAGTGATGAGAAACTCCTTATTATACCCTACCAACATCACTAGGTTTTCTTAGCAATTTCAAGAAATTGTCAATTAAGTTCTTTTTATTAGGTTCCAAAAGCTGTTAAGTCAAACACAAATCTATCATAAGGCTTGTAACAGCATGTTATTTAGGCACATTTCAATGCTTCACTCTTTGATTATCTACCTTCCCCCCAATGCTACAACAAAGTTGGAGTCAAGTCAAGGAATTTCTTCTTGATTATTTTTGGTTCACAGAAATTTGGAGTAAGTGGTCACTCTTATTTGTAACCAATACTCTACTCAACTCCCTTTTCTCTTCAAGTTGAGGGGGGGGCAGTAAAAGTTATTTACAAAAGGGATGGGTTTGCATTGTAAAGAAAGACTACATTTGATGCAGCTACCCAGGGTAGTAACTACTCAAAAGAACTTACAGATCCCTGGAGCAGTAATACAGATAGATGCCTTCATGTCTGCTGATTGTGCTCTATGAACTACAAGATCTGAAGAGAAAGCACCAAATCCTGCAGGGGTCAGCTGGGACAAACTGCACCTTCCAGGCGAGAGCCCAGTAACACAGTACAGTTGTCTTCATGCTTCCTGTACTATGAAAGGACCATCCTGCAGGTCCCCAGGACTGCGGAAAAGAGTTTACTACCCTTGGAAGAACAGAACAATAGAAGTGCAAAGAGCTTCTCAGAGGCCAGCTGCTCCTTTGACCTTTTAAACAGACAATTGAGGCTTAACAAGAAAGGGAGAAAAAAATGGCACATAATTCTAATGAATAAATATGTCCTGTTGCTATTCAGAAAATTTGCACTAGAGGTATTACAAGGCATTCAGGTTTCAGATGAGGTTGTTGTTGAGTGTATGTACGTGTGTTGCTATATTGTTTGTTTGTTTTTCAAATAAAACAGGGAATTAAAAATACTAGGAATTAAAAAGGATTAAAGGCCAGACATAGTTGAAGGATGCTATTTTCTTTGATTTGACTCTCTGAAGTTCTTTGGACAGTTGCCATTTCATTTTTTTATAAGTGTAAAGAGTAATCAACAGGGAAGTGTGTGTGTGTGTGTGTGTGTGTGTGTGTGTGTGTGTGTGTGTGTGTGTGTGGTGTGTGTGTGTGTGTTTAAGTTCTTAAATCCCTGCTCTTCTACTCAATAAAAATTTGTACTGGTTTGATTTTAAAATTTTTAAGATTTAAGTTTGTAATTAATTATTTCCTGAGAGGTGTCAGTGATTTAACGTTGAGTTATCTTGACTGCAATCTAGTAAAGTCAATTTACTGCTTCTCATAAATGTATATTCAAAAACACACGGAAAGAGGAGGTTGGGGTGTTATTGCTGTAAGACCAATTCCAGCTGCAGGACTCATCCGGAATCAGGAGTCTAAGAAAAGTTGCAAGAAAGTATGCATGACAATGAAAAAGCAGAATTCTGAGACATCTACTGTTCTCACTTTTAACTGCTGTGCTTAAGCAAAATTTCTCCTTTTGAATTTAAGTTTTCACAACATTTTTGTGGCCAGACTATTTGGTCACAGGCTAACATCATCTGAAGAAGAAGAAGGTCAAAGCTATCTTACAGTGATGACAACAAGAGTAAGAAAAAATTAAGTTTTATTTATTGTACTTACTACAAGAAATCATTATTGTGGAATATAATTGCACTGTCACTACACACAAGAGATTTTTAATCCCCAATCATTTCAATATATTTTACAGTTCATTACCTTTCCAGCTAGATAATCCATGAGGGATTCTCCTGAGTCCATACCAAAGAATTTAAAAATCTACTACTTTTACACTTACATTTCAACCACACAAAATACTAAATAAGCGTTTTGAAAGATGCTATAAATATAGGCATTTTAAAGATACTGAGATGAAAACATGCATGTCATCATCAATTTTAACTCCCTTCCCAAAATCTCAGAATCTCTAAAATTCTGAACCATAGAAAGACACGGAGGCTGTGAGAGTATAGGTTATAATTCTAAATTCACTTTATGACAACCAACATGGCGTGTCCAAACTAAACAAGACAGACTGTACACCTTGCCAGCAGTACTCACAGTCCCTTAACAGACAGTTCTGTTGCCTGTAGAAAGAGATTATCTATTACAATTCTCATACGTTCTAATAAGTGTCACTGAGAGAAGGTAAGAAGTTATATCACTGATTTTGTTCAGTAACAACCTATCACTTGGGGTCATTTTTCACACATTGCAACTCTTGTGTCTTTCCCTGCAAGGACTGAATTGAGACTACATCACAATTTTACCATGACAGAATTTCTGGCTAACCCATCTACATTAGGAAAATACCCATTTGTAAACACTTCTAGAACCTCAAATACTGCTCTTCTGGAGTTGTAGATTTTTCACATCCACACTGAACAGGCAACATTGAGCTTTGTCTTGTTTTTATCTCAGGACCATAGTTATTGTTTGGTTGCTATCTTTATTGCTGTGATGCTTATTGCTGTGGTTCTTTAGGGGTTGGTTGTGTGTGTGTGTGTGTGTGTGTGTGTGTGTGTGTGTTTTGGGTTTTTCCCCGTTTTGTTTTTTTTTTGTTTCGTGTTACATTTTTCTTTCTTTTCCCCTTTCTTCTCTTAAATTGATATTTATAGCCTCTAGAAAGACTCCTCCCAATTTTTGGTTGTTTGATTTTTGTCCCCCTTTTTTACTTCTTTCCTTCTAATATATAACCATATAACTTGAACCATCTTGTTCTACTTCACAAATTGGAGGAGAAATAAGGGAGTGTACCAAGACCAAACAGTCGTATGAACATCAAGTAGAAATAAAAAATAATCATACTTAAACACCAAATCCAAAGCCAACAACAACAGAATCGAAACCCAATCTACAACAAGCTAGAAACAGAGAGGACCATTTATACTAGCAATTCGGGGAGCAAAGGAGGGGGAAATGGGATGCATGCTGGGAACAGGGTTAGAGGGAGGACAACATTGGTGGTGGAAATACCCCTGAAACAATGTCACTATGCACCCAAAATATTACTGTGAAAGATTAAAAAAATTCTCAGGATGATGATGATTAAGGGAAGAAATAAACGAAATGAAAGACCACATGTTGTCACAGTCTATTAAAAAAAAGGCAAAATGCTGAGAGGAGCAAAATAGTTCTGATCTGTAAGCTCTGATACACATTCAAAATCATAAAAATGCAGATTTAATAAAATAAAATAATATGGAATAATGGTGTCAAAAAAGCAGGCAACATACATTTTTAATCTATAGTTCTCACCTACAGACCCTTATCTTCACTAATGAGGGTAATATCCATAAGATATTTTTAAATGCTCTTAGCTAGGTACTAATTAAAAACAGTTTTATGACTAGGTGATCATCTGTGGCATCTTGAGAAACAAAGGAATACATATCTTGACTTTGGGTTACAAAATTGAGATTGCTTGTAGGTGGGGAGAGATTCAGATTGAAAGGTAAAGGTGGACACCACATGACCTTAAGGACAGTGGTGGCAAGCCTTGGGTACTCTGGTGCTGAGGTATAACAACTGTATATCAGAACTATAAACATTATAAACTGTAAAATTGTTACCCAAGCAATATTATCAATAATAATAATAATAATAATAACAATGGATATTAGTACAGTCTTCTACATGGCTCCTAAAACAAATTACAAATTATAGAAAGAGTGGACCTTTCTCTCATCAGTGAAGTATGTGTGCAGTTTAATTATTTAAGTTCAAATATGAATATGAAATTTCACTTGAAAATTATAAGTGTACAACAGGATGTACTCCACTGAGGTCTAGAAGCGTAGTGCAGCAACATAGACCTCCTGCCTTGTAAGAACATGATCACAAATTCAAATCCCCAGAATCCCACAGTTTCAAATGTGAGTCTGACAGCTATGCTAACCAGGTGCCAAGTGATGGTCAAGATCAAATGCAGGGTTCTAAAGTGCAAAGCATGTCTCTCTGAACTTTGAGCAATTTCCCCAGCAACAGCCTGTTTTTATTGTAGAGGTGATATGAAGCAGAGCTTCAGAGCCTTGCCACTTGAGTAGTACCAGGGTACATAGGATATTCCACATCTGTATTTAATAAATATAGCATATGCTTATAATATAAATTACTTATTTAGTTAGGAAATAATTACTACTGAGAGCAACACTTAAGATATGGTATTTTGGGCCGGGCGGTGGCGCAAGAGGTAAGGTGCCTGCCTTGCCTGCGCTAGCCTTGGACGGACCGCGGTTCGATCCCCGGTGTCCCATATGGTCCCCCAAGCCAGGAGCGACTTCTGAGCGCATAGCCAGGAGTAACCCCTGAGCGTCACTGGGTGTGGCCCAAAAACCAAAAAAAAAAAAAAAAAAGATATGGTATTTTGGGGCCAGAGCAATAGTATTGCATGTAAGGTTCTTGCTTTGCATGTAGCCAATTTAGGTTCAATACCCAGAATCTCATTTGATCCCCTAAACTTGCAGGAGTATTTTCTGTGTGCAGATCCAGGAATTCCTCCTGAGTGCTGCCAGGTGCAGGCCCCATCCAAGTAAAGATATGGGTTGTTGCTGAAAAGGTACATTCTCTAGAAAGCTACAAAAATGAAACTTGAACTTCAAAAACAAATCTTAATATGAGACCTATACAATTTCTGACTAATGTTGAATCAGGAAAAATGTTTCCTTTGACAGATAACAGAATAGGTTCTTGAGAAGGTGGTAAAAAGTACTCCAAAGAGCCTAATTTCCATCTAAAATTTTCAAATCTTGGTAGGAAACTTAACTATATTGAATATTGCCTATAAAATGAATAAGAATTTATATGTTTTTATAATTTTTGTTTAATCTCTAGCTCCTGGTAGAAAATTACATTATCTATTATTTTTAAGTATTCCACTTTTCAAGAGGTTACTTTAAGAAGTCTAGTATCTTGGCAACAGTCTGATAGGCATGTATCCAATTGCAGACATATGATTTAAGGGCTCTCAGTTTAGAAATTGATTATCTGGTTTTGAATTGTGGTTCCTCTGACTGGTTCTGAATTGTCATGATTATACAATAAAATCAAGTCTTAATGAATTTAATTACATTATTCTCAAATTAGGATGATCATTATCACATCTACCAAATAAATTTCTAATGAAAATTCTGAATGAGAGAATTTGATGAAGGCTACAAGCTCTGTTTCATGAAAAGCTTTTAATAGGAGAGTCACCAACATTAGGAACCACTGGCCCAGTAATGGTTTTCAAATTTTCTCAGAATTTTGTTTATGTGTTATGCTAATATATCCTCAGCACAAAAACAAAAAACTGAGAAACTTCAGTGTATATCAAAATCACTTGTCCTTCATTCTCCTAACCAAATGCAAAGAAAAGATTAAAAAATTCAGGAAAGTAAATAACTATAATTAAGTAGACAAATACATAAACTTGACTTTAGTGAGGACTTTGGTGGTGACATGTAAACCGGACAAGTATAAATAAAGATTCTTTCAGAAAGAGTACCAAAAATATCAAAATAGAATGTTCTAATGTTGATTGTTCTAATATTAAATATACTGATTAGAGATCAACCTCCCTTGGTCCATCTCATCTGTAAAAGGGAAATAATGATATAGAATGCAAAGGAGACAGAAATTTTTAAGTGAAAAAAAAAAAGCTGTAGTCATACAATGTAAGGTCCAAGATAGCACGAGTACAAGCATTTTTTGTACTATGCTCATCTCCTGACTCTAATTTCTAAAAATATGTTACAGATTAGATATCCAGATACCCAAACATCCAATTACCTTTCAAGCTAGAACAACCTTAGAAAGGATAAAAGTAATTTTATAGTATATATTTCTAGTATAATTGTAAAATAGTACAATTTTTAAATTTTAAAATAGTATAAGATTTAAAATAGAACAATTTTATAGTAAATAGTACAACAGATAGGGTGCTTGTAACATGGCCAACCCAGGATTGATTTTTGATATCTCATAGAGCTTCACCAGGATTGAACCTTGCATTGAATCAGGAGTAAGCCCAGAAAACCTTGAGTTATGTCCTAGTAACAAAAGTAAATAAATAAGGATGTTTGCCTTGCATGCAGCTGACCCAGGATGGACCCTGGTTCGATCCCCTGGCATCCCATATGGTCTCCCAAGCCAGGAGTGATTTCTGAGCACATAGCCAGGAGTAATCCCTGAGCGTCACCAGGTGTGGCCCAAAAAGCAAAAAAAAAAAAAAAAAAAAAAAATAGAAAGAAAGAAAAAAGTAAATTAGTAAAAATAATGTACACCAAATTAAATGAGTGAAACCTTAATATAATTGCATTTTGCTCAGATGTGTATTATTATAATATAAAAATCAACTTGTTGAAAGTTTTATTTTACAGTAAAGAGGCAATAAAAAAATAATCCAATATTTATATAAATTCAAGCAAACCTACATGCATATAGGCAAAGTAGATTGGGCTTGTAGCTTTTTAAGAAAAATAAAAATGTTTAACATTCCTTTATAATTTTCCTTTATATTTTTATTTAATTTCTTTATATTTTTCTTAGTACTAATTATTCAATTAAAATGTTAATTGGGGGTGTTTTCTGGGGGAGGATGGGCACAAGGGAATTTTATATCTGCAGTGTTCCAGGGCTATTCCTGGATCCATTCTTAGAAGTCACTTCTGGAAGTGCTTGGAATCCTATGTAGTATCAGATCAAACCTGAGAATCTCACATACATGGCAAGCACTAATCTTGTTGAGCCATGTCTCAGAATCCCCAATTAAAATTATATAGGAACTTAATTTTTTGACTTTAAAGATATTTTTTAAAAAATAATTGAAACTTACCTTTCCCCCCTTAGAGAAAAGTGATTTTCTAGATCCGTGTTATGGTTATATAATACAGGCTTTTTCCAAATTACCTGCCTTTCTCCTTCCCTCCCTTTTTCTTCAGTAAAGTTCCTACACACCTCTCATTCCAGTCTGAACTGTAGCTTTTTCTGAAAGCATCAGTCTCCTAAACTGTCTGCTTCTCTGTCAGGACTTTCTTAGGTGCTGTGATCCAATGACCCTAATTGAATTCCCACTTGACTGAAAGTTCCATACATATTGCCACTTTCATGGGGACAGAGTTTACACTTCTTGATGGCAGAGGCATTCTCTAATTCTTAGCTTATATGAGAAACTCAATGTATATTTCTTTTTCTTTAATTTTTTTTTTGGTGGGGAGGGGGGCAAACCCAGTCATGCTCCGGGGTTACTCCTGGCTATGCCCTCAGAAATCTCTCCTGGCTTGGGAGACCATATGGGACTCCAGGGCTCAAACCCAGGTTCGTCCTGGATCAGCCACGTGCAGGACAAATGTCTGTGCTATCACTCCAGTCCTTACAAAGTATATTTCTATAGCAGCAGCAGCAACAACAGGAAATTCATTTATAAAGCAAATTTTATGCTGGAGAGAAGAGAGCACAGATTTTAAGGCCCTGGTTTTGCACTAAGGCTTACCCTAAAAAAGACAATGAAGTACAGAGCTAAAGATAAGTCCTAACACTGTTGGGAGTGTCTAAAATATTCTGTCCAGTCTTTTTAAATAAAATTAAATTTCTGAACCCTACCTCAGATTAACAAAATCATACATTCTAGAATAAAGTGTCCAGCAACCTAGTCAGGTCATTCTAAGGCATATGACAATGTAAGCAACAATGGAACATGTACTCCAGTAAAGTCTTGAGAGGCATGGTTTAGGATTACTGTTGAACAATATAATTTTAGATATAGTGATTCTAGATTCACAGATACATGTTTTATCTCAAAATATTCTGATGAAGTTTTTGTTTCCCTAATTTTTCTTTGTAATCGTACCCTTTGAAACACAGGAACCTAGAAAATAGTCTGTCACAATAATTTTTGCTAGTTATACCTTAAGAAAAAAAACATAAACAGCCTTTATTATTTGCAAGACTATAGAAATTACTGAATTAAATCTGAGAGGGAAATATGATTTTTAAAATCATGCAACCTTAATACCTATGACAAAAATGAACTGATTTGGTCTTTCTCAATGCAAGAGAAATGCTTGATGCTTCTATGCAGTCTCTAATGCTACATCATATTATGAAAAATAATATACTATGAAATATACACTTTTAACACATGCTTTAGATTTCTCCAAGAGTATTGCAAACAATGTAGATTATGTGCAAAATAGCTACTTAAGTTTGCAAAAGCAAGAGCAAAGAGTTACTACTTCATTAAATAGCTCCCACAAATTGAAAACTTATCAAGAGATGAGTAAATATAAATCTTCAGATTTCCTTAGAAAATGGTCTGGGATCTCAAAAGTTTGAATAATGTTGATGCGTCTGAACCTGACTTCTTTCCCTGGTTCCCTCTCAATACTTAAGCTCACTTTTCATAGGCCGTTAGAAATGGCTCAGAATAAAAAGTGTTTCAGTAAGCTCATCTCTGTTTCTATAAGCAATCCCTGCGGACTCAAATGCCACCATATAGTCTCCACCTTAGCTGTGGAGAGAACCATAATTGGGAGTTTTTATTAAAAATAGGCACTACTTTTGCACTGTTTTCAGCAAAAGAAAGAAATAGGACAGGTGGTCAAAGGCAAATCTGAAATTCCCACGCTTCCTGCCTTTGATAGTCAAGGCACTTGACACTCGTGCTGTCAAATGTAGAATATCTAATTCACCCTGAATTTGAGAAGGTTACAATAAGCCAAAATAGGCCTTGTTCTTACTCTTTTTCTTTTTCTCAATACTATTCTTTCTTTTGTTTTGTTTAGCTCATTGAGTTTGAGTCTCATTTTTCTTCGCCAAAAGGTTGAACACTGAAATATCCTAATATGACACGAGGAAATCACAGGCTCTTCTGGACGATTAGAGTCCCGACTTGAAAACAAAATCCTGCAAAGAGACTCCTAAGTGGTCTGTTATCAGAAGCGCTACTGGGAAGTGTTTTCAAATGGAGAAGTTTATCACTTATTATTAAAAACATGAAACTATTTTAATTTTACATCAATATGCATGTCTAGAAGCTTGTTTGAGGAAACTATTCACCATGCAAAGTTTTAAATGCACAGTATCAAAGAATAATTTTTGACATTTTGATTCATACATGCTTATAAAGCTCCAAGACAACATGGTTTAATTATAAAACATATTTCTAGTGCCTTAGTCATGCCAATTAAATTTGATTGGATACTTTCTTTATTCAACAAGCCCCTTTCATGTCATTTTAATTTACTGTCAAAGCAGTCTGAATATTGGAAACTAAATTATTTACTACAGCCCATAAGCCAATAATGTTCCATTTGTCTCGTACAGAGGGAGACTAGACTAACAAGATTATTAAGGACATTACTTGTAATAGTGAATGTCCTTCACTTTATTTGAGCTGCATGCTGTGCTTTCAGAGATCATACTTCAAAAGAGTTCCATTCCATTTCGTCACAGAACCACTGATATAAATTATTCTCCACTCCCTTTGTAATATTCTGATCATAGAGAAAGTGGATCCAATGTTGTTGGGTTGAAATGGAAGCTACATAGTTTATTTGTGTTAAAATACCTTTGATGCTCCCTCTGGCAGATGATAGAGCAAAGCAGTGAGAAATCAGTTGAGTGTATTTCAAAGTGATAATATTCTACACATGAAATTTTCAAGAGCATTTGTTTTTATCTTTCTCAAATACAAACAAAATTCTAAGATTCAGATCAGTACATAGATAATCTTAGTTTTCAGAAATTCAGAGTTCAGCAGGCATTAGATATCTGGAGAAATACTTCATGCAGAGCTCCTTTATTGCAAAATCCTAGAAAATGAATTAAAATGTCTCAAGAAGAAGCACTCTTAAAAGCAGAGAAAATAAATAGAGCTATATTAACCTCTAATATGCCCATGGTCCAGGGGAATTCTTCTGAGGTTAGCCTCATGCTAAGACTTATTTAACATCTTCATTAGTGGTCTGGAGAGGGAGGAAACACATCAATTATATTCACAAATGGCAATTAATTGGAAAGTGTTGTAATTATTAGTATAAAAATGAAAAAGAACACAAAGAGGGCTGAGGAGGTCAAATCCACAGGAAAAAAAAAAAGCAACTGATCAGTAAATTAAAAGGCTCTACCCAAGAAGTGTTAACTCCAAAATAGGGGCTAGAAAATCACATATTAGAAGATTACACAATGATGTCAGACTTAGAACTATTTATAAAATAGTTCAAAATCATGCCCCAAAAAGGGTGAAAGAGGTGTTCAATGTGTACCTTAAGAGAAGAAAAAACAAAGCTTCTTCCTCTCAGAGAAAAATATGAGAAAAAAACCACATACATTCCCTTACTGTTACATAGTGAGTCAGAAGCATATTAAAGAATTTTAATAAGCAGAAGACAAGATAAAATATTTTTCAGTAAGAGTTTATTTCATCTCTATAATGAAAATTCATCAGTAAGAGTATGAACATAATGGGATGCTGGATTTCATGTAAGAAAATGATGTATTTTACAATTCTCAAAAAAAAGATTACTTAGGACCCAAGAACTAGCCCAGGGAGTAGAACATATGCCTAGCACATGAGAGTATACACAGCTCAGATTTTAATCCCTGGAACTGCAAGGACTCCCAAAATTACCACTGAGTGTTGCCCAGATGGATGACAGTCACCATAAAACCACGCACTGAATGTTTAGTCCATAACACTGGCTAAGAATCATGAAAAGGGGCCAAAGTGGTGTGCAAGAGGTATGGTGTTTGCCTTGCACATGCTAACCTAGGACAAACCGTGGTTTGATTCCTCAATGTCCCATGTGGTCTCCCAAGCCAGAAGCGATTTCTGAGTGCATAGCCAGAAGTAACAGCTGAGTGTCACTGGTGTGGGCCTCCCCCTCAAAAAAAAAAAATAGAATCATGAAGTGTGACTCTGGGCCATAAAAACACTGCTGGGTGTCATCCTTATAAAATTATTTAGTTTGGTTTACATAAGTGTATGGAAAAGAAAGTCAAATGTGAGTAAAAAGAAAATTAGAAAAAAATTCAGATACAAAATGAAACCAAGAATGAGCCTAACTTAGATACTTATTTTAGTTTTAAATCATATAAATGTTGAGCTGTAAGCTATAACATTTTGTAAACAAGTGACTGGAGCAAATAGTAAAGGGCTTCAGCTTTCCAAGTGAATCACTATAATCCCTGAGTAGCATATTTTAGATATCCTGCATATCACAAAGATGATCAAATCATTCTCTCTTATATGCATGCTTCTATGCAAGGTAAGGCAATTCCACCAAAATAATAGAAAAAATTACACTGTGCAATTGATGTAAGGCACATTTTCTCCAGTAATGTGAAATAAGCTATTTAGTAGTGCCTCGACCATTAAGCAATCAACTATCTTTTGATAAAGGAAATATAGTAGGCCTTTAGCCACATTTGAGGGGTTCTACATGCAACAGCTAAAAGCAATGTATTCTTTTCTAAGTTTTTCTACAGTTACTGCACTGTTTAACTCAATTATGAAAAGGAATCTATTTCTAATTTTGTTGAAGTAAAATGCTTGTGAAGGGAGTAAATTGCTCTATCTAGGCGATAGGTCTCAATTTAGATGCTGGTATAGACATTCCGATACCCAGTTCAGATGTATGCAATTCATAGGCAAATATTTAAAGGCAAATGTGGCTATACTGTTTATGTTAAAAGCAATAGGTTATGACAGTATTCACATGTTATATATCCCTCAAGTGTTGAAATAAAGTGTTTCTTTTTGCATGCAAGAGACGGAGATTACAATGGTGAAACATGTCAGAAAATTTGTAGAAAAAATATTGTCTACAAACAAAGCTTGCTTCTTCACACTAGTTGTTAAATGATCTTGTGTATAATCAAGACTTTTCCTTTAATAAGGACAGACTGCTGCTTTAATGAATCAAAATGATAATAAATTTTAAAGAAAGTTTTGAAAAGTTGCTTTTGTTGTCATCTGTTTTCTATTAAAAATCACACATATGACTATGTTTTAAGTTAAACGTCACCTAGAACAATTTTTTTATCTCAAGGAAGGAAAGGCTGGTATACATTGTTATAGACTTAATATGAAGAAGAGCTGTTTCTCTGTCAAGCTTGTACCACTCAGCTAAGCAGTCATTCCTTTCTCTTGAAACTCCTTTGTAGCATTTAACTAAAATAAAAATCAAGATTTCTCAGTACCAAAGCCATCTCACCCTTTCTCGCAGAGCCCTAGGAAGAAATGGGAACAAATAAAGATGGAGCCAAATTCATAACATTTTTATAAAGCAAAAACTCACTATTGAAATTAGAGCTCACAACAAACCTGAATTTTTCATCATTGTATTTTTTATGACTGACATAACCTTTCATATGAAGGACAAATGATGAGTGGTTATGATTTGTTACAACACTCAGAACCTTGTATAACTTGCCAAAGTTGAGGCTTTACCCCAACTTGTATACTTATTAGTAACAGCTGACTAAGTTACCAGACATTACACATGAGGCAAGACTTTCCATATTCATTTTACATGCCATTCTGTGATTTATTCCTCCATTATTAGACCATTTGCCTTGGTAAAAAAAAAAAAAAGCTAATTACTAAATTCACTAACACAAATGGGAAGAACTAACTCATCTCACTGCCCCACTAGGTAGAAGTTACAAGAATTTCATTACAGCCTTGATTAAATTATACTGGATTTCATTTCACTAATATATGTCTATAGACAGTATCATCTTTTGTCATTTTAATTTCTTAAGTCTTCTAAAATAACACGTTGTAGGAAGTTTAATAAAACATTACATTTTTGGTCATTTTAAACTACTTGGATTTTTTTTAACGCAGCACTAACTTTACCTTGGTAACAACACTGAATCATTTTCCTGATCAATATTATATAAAATTTAAACTATTAATAGTTTGTTTTGTAGAGTTTAGAACATTGTTTTCAGAAAGACAGAGAAGAGAAAGAATATGTTAACATTAAAGTACAAGAATATTTTTGTTACAAATATAACATCTGTTAATCTCATGAAACCATTTTCTATTTGTTTGCATATCTATATATAATTCATCATCCCTCATTTTCTATTTTAATATTATCAATATCAGTTCTACCACTTATAATCCAAAAATTATATAGGATCTGAAGATGATCTGCTTGTAATCTCAGTCATTTATTTGGAGTTAATGTCACATATTTATTATCTCCAAAGTAAGCATGAATAAAAGCAGGTGGCATATACTTGCTGCTGATCAATCATTTGTCCTTTTATAACATAATAATTCATTTCTATGAGCCAATTCAGATCTAATTTTGTTATATTTCATTTTAAATGTTGCGCTATGAGAATGCTAGATTCCTTATACACTACATTCTGTTGTGAAAACGTACGCAAGAAAAAATTAAACATGTATAAATATGTGGTAAAGATATGCATTTTAATGTCATAATTATGGTTCATGCAAAAATGCATAGTACACATACTGCTTTCAAATATTTTAATATACTTACCTTCTTTATGTAAATATATATGCATAAGTTCTATAAATAAAATTGTAAGATAGACTGAATAACATTTCAACAGAAAATATATGTATATGCAAAGCTATAGATAGATATGTATGCATGTATATTTTCCTGATTGAACTTTTATATACTATCCTCCATTTTGACTGAAACAGTGAAATAACTAGCATGTTGCCTCTCTAAAGCCGAAAGCAATTTCCTTTTCTAATTTTAGTTATGCAAAGCCTATGGGCATCATCAGCATTTAGTAATTAGTTTTATAATTACTGCTGTTTTGCTCACTGTCATTCAATTTTTCTTACAACATGGTCTGGGATTGAAACATCCCACATCCACAGCTGTGTAAATTGCTATCCATTTATAAGGCAAAAAAAAAAAAAGAGTAACATTTCACATACATCATTATTCAGTCAAGAATGTGGTGCTGGTACTTAGGTGATGCCTTGAGTGCATAAGCTGCCCACAAAAATGCCTAGGAAAATGGCTTTCCCAACTTCTGTATGTACCTTCTATAAAAGAAAGCAGCAAGAATATGAAGTCTGTCTGCAAAGTAACAAGTTTAAATAAGTACATTGAAAGAGGAGAACTTTATAGCTTAACTTTTAGACTGAAAAGAAACAGTGGTTCCTTTAAAATGGAAAGGAGAAAGGAATATATGGCTGTGCACCCAGAGTGGTACTTCTAGGCTAAAACCGTTTCTTCAAGGAAGATTCAAACACATCAGATTAGATTTTTCTCTAAAGCCCTCAAAAATAGCCCACCTCCTGCTTATGGGTTGGATACCTTGGTTTAATTTTAGCAACAACTTGGGAGCCAGAGGGATAGCACAGCAGTTGGACATCTGTCTTGCACATGCCCAACCCCGGACAGATCCCAGTTCGATTCTTGGCATCCCATATGGTCCCCGAGCCTGCCAGGAGCGATATCTGAGAGCAGAGCACCACTGTGTGTGGCTCAAAAACAAAAATATAAACAACACATTGGAAAATTAAAATATTGATGTAATTTTCAGAAAGATTGAAAACTAAAAGGTAGACAAGGGACCTTATCTAGTAAATGAAGGCTATACTTTAAATGTATTTTTGAATGTACTTTTAGTAGTAGCAGTCTCCTAAGATTTGTGGAAAATCACAAAATCACTGTCTCATTCCACAAAAGTATCTGTATGGGCCTACACACTTCCTTTCCTGAGTTAAGTTCTCATGAAATTGAATCCAATACCAGCTATGAATCTCAGTGCATCTCTGCTTGGGGAAAATGCAATCACCTATTTCAGAATTAATTAATTCGTTCATCAGTCTCTTTACAAGTTTTCTCAACAATCAAATACCTATTTTTGTAGGACCATAGAGAGGTTGATGTGGGGATTCAGGACTGTGAAGCCACACTGTAGTACAAAGGCTACCAAGTACCAAGGTTCAGGAAGGTAGAGACTCCTTTAGAACTCTGGCTACAGAGGACACTAGACAAGATTACATTTTAACTAAGTAAATACTCCATACTTGTTACTGGATGATTTCACAAATACTTCCTAAAATGTTCCTTACCTAAAGTCTTATTTCCACAAATAAATTATAAACACTTCAAGAGCAGGCATGCACTTTTTGTTTACTGTCTTTCACCAAAGACTGTGTATGCACTGCAAGTGGTTAATAAATAATTTTTTCTAAACAAACACATAAAACTACAATGAGGTAAGAAGAAGACTACAAAGCTACAAATAATGGAAAGATATAACTAAAGAACTGTTCTGCAAAGGACATATTGCATAGATCTTTAGAAGAAACAAAACTGAGAAAACCAGGTGAGCAGATAGAGAACTTTAGTTTTAACCTAGCATAACAAGCATTTTAAAATTAGTATTTTGCTATGATTCTATTCTAAGGTAGAGAAAGAAAATAAAATTCAAAAAGGACAGAGTAAACTAGACCATCCCTATTCTCATTCTCATTCAGAAACCCTGGGACTGATTAATTGATGAAAGATATATCAGAGATTATGACCTCACTATCATGACAACAGACATTATCTCCTATTCATGATATTCATGTGGCCCAAAGATTAAATCTGTATTTTTGAAAATGATAAAAAGTTACATAATTTAAAATTACTTCCTTATGAAGTGAATATAGTGTATTTGGAACAAATATTTCAATTCAAAGATTTAAAAAAAATACAACTCTGGATCTGGGAGAAGTTGGGAACTATTTCAAAGGACTAGCACACATAATTTACATGTTAGAGACCCAGATTAAATCGCCCCACTCCTCAGGGTACCCTAGCACAAGAGTGCGTGACTCTAAGTACCACATGACAATATTTACCACCACAGCCCCCAACAGGCCTGGGTCAAAACCCTCTCTCCAAACCAAAACTGTATATTTGGAGATCTGGGGAGTGAGTATGCTATATACTTGGAGATTCTTTGGTATCTTTTTTTTTTTTTTTTTTTTTTTTTTTGGTTTTTGGGCCACACCCGGTGTTGCTCAAGGGTTACTCCTGGCTGTCTGCTCAGAAATAGCTCCTGGCAGGCACGGGGGACCATATAGGACACCGGGATTGGAACCAACCACCTTTGGTCCTGGATCGGCTGCTTGCAAGGCAAACGCCGCTCTGCTATCTCTCCAGGCCCTCTTTGGTATCTTTTTGTTGTTGTTGTTTATTTTTTTGGGTCACACCTGGTGGCACTCAGAGGCTACTTCTGGCTCTGCACTCAGAAATAGCTCCTGGCAGCCTCGGGGACCCTATTGGATGACAAGTTTCGAACCACACCCTTCCTGGGTTGGCTGCATGCAAGGCAAATGCCCTACTGCTGTGCTATCTCTCCAGCTCTTTTTGGTATCTATTGCTTTTAGTATTGCCTGTCTCAAATTTGAAGTAACCAGAAATATTACAGGGTTGAAGGAATAACAAAAGTTGTTGACTTTACTATTACCACAGTAATTACAAGCTGATTTATGCTGCTAGCAGTACTGCCTATTCAAAAGAAGAAAGAAAAATAAGTGTCTTTAAAATGGACAAAAAGCTATAGAGATTAACCATTGTTTTCATGAATAATAAAACCATAAATTTTGACTTATCATTCTTATTACCACTTAATTTGTATGTTGATAAAATGAGACCAAATAAAATGAGGAATCACCAAAAATAGAAGAAATTTACTTTAGAACATTGAACTAGAATTAATACAGTTTAAAGGTCTTTATGGTAGGAATAGAGATGAGAATGTAGAGGAATTCAATCTTTAAACAATTAATGTAAACTTAATATGTACAGTCTATTCTAAAGTATACATTTACAATCAAGATATGTCTCTTCATTTACATTATGACCTGGTAAAGTAATATTTAGGGGAAATTACTTATTTTTTTTGTTCTTGTACCACATCCTGTGGTACTCAAGGGATATACCTGAACTAAACTTAGTAGTAAACCTGGCAGTATTTAGTGAAACATATATGGTACCGGGGACTTTCACCATAGTCACAGATATAGAATGCTGCATGGAAATTGCCTCTTGTACAATTGCTTACTCAAGTTATTTTCTATAGTCATTTTATGTAGCTCGTAACTAAAACAATTTATTTTTAGAATTTTTTTGAATTTTATTTATTAAATATCTATCAAATATATGTAAAAATACTCTTATATAGTCATTAAATACATTACAATGATATCATTAGCAATGGTATCATTAGCAATGATATCAGAAAGCCTTATAACACATTTCTTTGAAACAAAGGTTAATAATTACAAGTGAGCAATAATGGTCAAAAATGGGATGCTAATAGTAATAGCTATAATAATAGCTAATAGTAACAGGGGCTTATCCTGTCTGCTTAACCCTAGAACATCATGTTCTTACTATTAATTGTCCAGTTCCAGTTTACCAGACCTGAGTACAACATGAATACTGGGAGAGAAGTCGAAAATGTGAGTGATTGGAATTCAGCCCTGTTGAAGATTGTAACTGGTGAGGGAAAGGCGCATTTAATAAATGCATATTGAAGGAACAACGTCTACTCTAATAAAGGCACCTACAGATCTTTATGTCTTAGATTTTATACAATAATTATAATCAAGAATTAAATTCCTATTTACATGCCCAAACACATTAAATCAGCTTCTTCCCATTTCTTCTTCACAGGCTTATTTATACAAGAGCGCTACAGTGATTTCAAAGGAAATATTTCGACAATTTAGTTTAATTATCTTCACTCACATGAAGAATATACTTGTTTGTGGAACACCTAATACAGATTAGAATATATATTTTTTCAAAAATAAACAGCCTTCAGAAGAAATTTTACTGGAAAAAATGCTGGCAACTAGGTGTATGGCTTTCAAAGAATTTCATAACAAGTATATAGTAGTGCTTGCTGTCACTAATATTTTTTTGCCACTAATGCTGTATTTAATACACATTTGAATTAATAGCATATTTATATCTAGTTACAAACCCATTTGTACATAAAAATGCAAATTTTAAAGAAAAAGTATTCATTAATGAGTAAATGCAAATAACACAAAGGAGGCAGACCAACATAATTGTTTTTCAGTGCTTTTAATAGCATAAAGTTAGAGTTAACCTGCTCAGAAGCAAATAACTACAACTCTATCAAAATAGATTTCAAGCAAATAAGTGCCAAATATGGAGATTCAATTTTCTTAAGCCACTTTAGAAAAGATAAGGTCACCCCCAAGTGTCTTCTATACTTGCTAATAGCTATTAATCCTAACAGCCTCAAAAGTTAAAGGGTTAAAATAGGCATAAATTAAATTTTATTGTCAATCATTACATACAGAAGAATAATTAACTCAGTATGTTTATTTATCTACTTTTGCTACTTGATTAAATGAATGATTGATGACAGGTTCCTTGTTTTCTTTTCTTTCTTTTTGTCAGTATAAATGATCAGTATGAAACTAAACGGTGACATTAAAATGAAATCATTAGCAACCTAAAATGCAGGGCGACATACATGCAAAAGCTACTGTCTCCATTACTATTGAAAAATATAATCAGATCCCGTCACATCCTAAGTAGACATAGAACATAGACATACAAGTTAATCAGGTACATGTCTGATATTTCTACTGAATCTGAACTAACTATGTCTATAATTATGCTCAAGGTCATTCGTTTATTTTAAAACCTTTCTTTAAAAAAAGCTAATTTACATCATTCTCGGTTCAATGAAAAATTTATGAATTGTCATTATTTGGCATTTGTTAGCATAAAAACAGGAAGATGAAGAAGTCCTTGAGATAGAGGTATTAAAATTTAATTAATAAGTAAATGATTGCTTAAGTAATTTGTTTCACTTACAATTTTATAACATTTGAAAATATTATTTCTAGTTCCCCTCAAATTAGGTAACAGACATTAGCAACAATGATTTAGCACATACAATCAATATGACACTAAGGATTATTATATTGTAGAGCCAAAGTGACTAGTCATGCAACAAAGAGATTCAGCCCCAAATCCACTTCCTAGTGCTACAGACCCTACCTACTTACAAACTGAAATAAAATGATTTAGGGAATCTATACTTCAATATTTGATTGGATTGGCTCCTCTTCAAAGCATGACTTAATTATTATTTAAAATGCTACCACTCTCTGAAATGTTTGCTCTAAAATTCTGTAAATGAGACCATGAAATGTAGCAAATCAGAGGAATATTTTATTTAAATCAAGGGGCAGATGGGTCAAGGAGAAAATACTGGAAGTAGAAAGAAACTAAGAGTTCAATGCAGGAAAACTTATAACTCAGATTTCACTAAAGTATATTCATTCAACTAGTTGAAGGATGAATTTTTGTCATAGATATAAAACAAACTCTGGGCAAAATGTTTACTATCTGGTAATTCATCGATTTGTAGAAAATAATGGGAAGGGCATTTCCTAAGCTATGAAATGATGACTTCATAATATAATATAAATTTAGCAATACCTAGCAGATCATGTTCTATTGTTAGAATAACTTCAATTCTACCAATCTCCATTTCCATATTTCTTATTTTCAAGTCCAACCTGACTGAGAAAATTTGCTAGGGCAAGGAATGGGAGGCCAGTGGTTTTTTTCTTTGTGGAGTTAATTTATTAACATGCTAATGAAAACTGAAATACAAATATCAGTTGTAACATGATCCGAGCAACTTTCTACTCATCAGTCTCAAGCAATCCAGGTTGAAGGAGTTGGCTATTAGTGTGCTAGAATGCAATCATTACCAAACTGAAAGATAACATGGTATAGTTACTAAATTAAAACCATTCATCTCGGGGAATACCTTTTCAAGAATTGTTGCAAATATTAATACATAGAAAGTAATGTTTTTGTTTACATCGGAACTAAAATTAATAGATTAATTCCCCTGAATTACTTATATTGAACATGGGTTAAACTGAATGACTTTCACTTAGCACCTTGGCCAATATAGAAAGAATATAAGTTCACCTTAGTCTTTAAATGCCCTGTGTTTTCCTCTCATTCATACATTTCACACAAATAGAAAAATAAATTAAAATGCCTTCTATCTACAGAAGAAAAATGGTACCTCATAGAACTTTTAGTATTAAATATGATAGAGAAGTGTAAGCTCATATTTACCTTCTTATACTAGAAAATAGCATTGTACAATCTAAAATATTTATGTAAACTATAATTTTCAGAACATAAAAGGTCAATGTATAAAAATCATATATAAAAACATTTTAAAAGATGTATAAAATAAATAGAATGTCAAACTAAATAAAAAATGTATGACATATTTTTGGGGCCACACCTGCTGGTTCTCAGGAATTATTCCTGGCTCTCAAAAATCACTCCTTGTACACTTGAGGAACCATATGGGATTCAAACCCACTTTGATTGTGTGCAAGGGAAATGCTTTACCCGCTGTGCTATTACTGTGGCTCCATGACTCTTTAAACTACTAATATAATATAAGATATGACCAATGCAATAGTATAGCTGTGTACTTTCCAATATTTTACTATCAGTAGACACAAGTCAGAAACTCAAATGCATCATTTATTTTCATAATCTTAAGAAACATTAAAAACATCAATATGAAAAATGTGTATGAAATAGGGAATCAAGTGCTTTATTAAAAAAAAAACAAAATTTTCATACATATTCTTTTTTGTTGTTGTTTGTTTGTTTTTGGGGTCACACCCAGTATTGCCCTAGGATTACTCCTGACTGTGCTCAGAAATTGCTCCTGGCAGGCTCAGGGACCATATGGATTTCTGGGAATTGAACCACTGTCCTGAATTGGCTGTGTGCAAGGCAAACGCCCTACTGCTATGCTATTGCTTCACCCCCCTCCATACATATTCTTGACTTACAAATTCTCCAGTGTTTAAGAAATGTGACTTTATGAAGTTACATATTACACAACAATTTTCAATTTGTCTGGGGCATTTCTCTCTGGATACAGTATCCCTATTACTATGGAGACACACAAAAATTAATTGAATTGTATTTATCCTTATATGTCCTTAATAAATCCAGAAAACAGTAACAACTTATAAGATGATGAATACATATAATATGACTATTCACCTGAATAATTAAAAAGTTTAACTTAGTAATATCCCATAATCACCATCATCACTTTTTTATTAGCACATATAAAATTGAAAATGAAATATGTGGGCTTGAAGAATGAGTACAATGGGTATGAGGCTTCTGTTATATGCAGCTGACCTGAGTACTATATCCGGCATCACGTATGGTACCCCAAACACTACTGGAAGAAATTCCAGAGTGAAGTCAGGAGTAGCTCATGAACATGTGGGGTGTGGTACCAAAACCAAAGAAAAAAGAAAAGAAAAGAAAAACAGGACAACATAATATATATATATACACATAACTATATATGTGTATGTATATGCATACTAAGAGAAAAAATATCTCTCTAAGAACATATAAGAATACTTTTATAAAGTATTTTATATATATAAAGAAAATGATGAGTTTGAAATTTTTCAAAAGTAAATTATAATAGCAAAGATTGCAACTCCCTGAATTAGAGAAAGCCTTTGATCACACAATGAAACTTCTGTGATTATTTTTGTTCTATACTCAGCCTTATCAAATGGATTGGAACTACATTTTATGTCAAAATTAGTACGTAATTTCATTTTTGAAACTATATCTGATTTTATCTTAAATGAATAATACTATTCATTTATAATTATTCATTCATAATTATTATTAGTAATTATCTTAAATAAATTACTGAATAAAAACAAGATAAAAGGAATCTATCAGATTGTATCCTCCTCTTTAAGTGAAGCTTCAGAGTCCTATGCCACGGCCTTATAATTCATAAAAATCATTGTGATTCTTTAACTCTGTCACTGATGTCAAAGCTAGCAAAGTTTATTGCTATAAATTTGGGAGAAACAGCACAGAGGATTGATCTGAGAAGAGATTTAGTTTTGATATGCAAAATACTATATAGTGTCCACAATATTAAACTACAGAGAATTAGCACATATTAATTTGATGCTTATTGCATAAATGCTTCTGGCATTTCCTTCCACATTTAAACTCATTTTCAGAGAATGGACTGCTGTAAAAGAATACAGGCTCATTAAGAGTTTATTTCCTCAAAATGCTGTAAGATAGCAAGTTTCAACTCTGAGGAATCAGAAAATTGCATTTATTTCCTTTTGGGGAAAAGACCCCAGAGCTTTCTGTTTTTGAGCAAGCATCAGAGTTTTGAAAATGAAGAATTTCATCTTGTTGTCACACCCTACTTTACCTCGTTTCAAGGCTGGCTGTGTTTTCTTTACACAGAATGAAATTTTAACAAGAGCAGAAGCCAAGTGCTTAAAATGAATGATCAACTTACAATTCTTATGAATCTATTCTTTCATGCTGCTCTGCTTAAAAATAGCATCATAAATGCACATCTGCAAAGACTGTGCAACCCCCTTTTCCTGAATTGTACAAATTATTAGAGTCGTTGACAAAAGATTTTTTTGTTTAGGGGTTGGTCTGGGCACTCACTTTGGCAGACTGCCACTTTTCTAGCAGTAGAAATATTGCTTGTAGAAAGCCACATTGTACTGAACAGCTGTTCTGCTAAAACATTGAGCAAGCAACCCAAGAAATGACTGACTTCCCACGTGAAGCAAAATTGTTCTCTCTCTTTGTGCTAATTCAAATGAAATAAAGTACCAAAAATTTTTTTTCTTCCATGCCGTCTAGTCTTCCTTCCCAATTACAGGCATTAGTGGGTTTTGTGTTGCGGGCTGGGCTCCCACCGAATGCATGTTTCCCTCCAGTCACTTCCCTGAAGGTATGAATGAATGTCTGTCCCTGATGATCACCACTCTCATGAACTGATCCTATATTCAGGTCTTATATGCTAAGACATGATTTATACCAGGGGTCCTCAAACTTTTTAAACAGGGGGCCAGTTCACTGTCCTTCAGACTGTTGGAGAGCCAGATTATAGTAAAAAAAAAATTATGAACAAATTTCTTTGCACGCTACATATATCTTATTTAGAAGTGAAGAAACAAAATGGGAATAAATACACTATGTGGCCCGCGGGCCATAGTTTGAAGACCCCTGATCTATACTATATACATTAAGCTTATTAAATATGAAAAATAACAGTTTATGGCAATTCTCTGTTCTCTATTAAAAATTTAATAAGTTAGAAATGCTAAATCATATTTGTCTTAATATTGATTTCATATACATGCTTATAGGAGTACATAAGCATTTTATTCTGAATATGATACACAATTATTGCTTTTGATTTATTGATATTATATTCAGATAGCAAAACTATATACAACTATTTCTGTGCTCTACTTGGCCTTTGGTATTATGTAGGGTTCATTTTACTATCATTGTACTGATATACTAACCTCCAAATAATTAACATAAATCAATTTCATATGAATTGTATTTTAAGCATTACAATAACATCAAAATGCTTAAAATCACCCTTATAGAAACAATTTAAGTTTTATGTCATATGAAACACATTAAATATTTTCTATATTTAGATTCCCTAAAGTATTTTATCATACACAAATGCTACATATTGACCAAATCTTTCTGAAAAACATGATTTTTAAAATAGTTTTAAAATTATTTTTATTTAGAAAAAATTACAAATATGAATCCTAACATGCACTTGGTAATTTGTCTATAACTTAAGCCTCCCCAAGAATATAGGCTTATTATAGAGTAAGATCAGTTCCAAGTTCCTACTACTACACTTTATCATAAATAAACTGAGGTCCAAGTCACAAAGATTGTTGACTTAGGAATATCCCACTTCATTGACAAAAACCTTGCCATTACGCAAGTTATTTGAAAACATATAAAAATGACTGATATAATTGAATCAAGCCTTTTTTATATATTCAACTTCTTATTTTAGTATAAAAACTACAAACTTTTTCAACATGACATGTTCATCCAGCAAGAAAAAATATATAGGGCCCAGAGAGATAGCACAGCGGTAAGGTGTTTGCCTTGTGTGTGGCCAACCCAGGAAGGACCTGGTTTGGATCCTGGCATCCCATATAGTCCCTGAACCTGCCAGGAGCAATTTCTGAGTGCAGATCCAGGAGTCACCTCTTAGCACCACCAGGTATACCCCACTCAAAAAATGAAAAAAAAATACTCAAAAGAAATTTTATTCTGAATACCTACCAGAAAAACATCATAAAAATAGCACAAATGGAAAAATTTGATCACATGCTTTTCTGTAACTTCTGGAATTTGATATTCATAGGAAATATAAATATCAGTGCTTTAGGTTAGGCATGAGTTAAAAAGTTTTACTTCATCCCTTTACAAAAGTTCCTGAGTATACTCCAAGTGAAGTTTACCTGCACTATCATTCCATATTTTATTTAATAAATTCTCAAAATATATTGCATTTTCCATATTTTATTATGCAACCTTCACATCTCTTTTCAAAATAGAAAATGATAGCAATTTTGCTTTTATGCTAAAATTCTAGTAAAACCTGGATACTATTCATCTATTTTTATAGAAGAACGCCAATATTTTAAAGTATTTATATAAAATCCAAACTGTGTACACAATCTGTTTTCATCATCAGCGCAGATATTCAATACAGTCTTATTTCCAAAACTGTAAAATTATATGAGTGATGTGCTTTAATTATAAAAACATTACTGAAAAAGTCTCTGTAGTGCTTAAGAAGCTCTGAGTATAAAGTCAAGCATTTCAACTTCTTGCCACATAGATAGTAGCAATCATCCTTTGAAAACTCTGGAAATAGTGACTGATTAATATGATCCCAGTGGCTATCAGAAGACTATGGGCAGCTATTTCAGAGCAACAAGTTTACATTAGTAAGTTGCAAAAATTAAAGCAAACTGGGGCTGGAGCTATGGTGTAGTGGTAGGGCGTTTGCCTTGCATGATGCTGACCTAAGAGAGAACCTGGTTTGATCCCCCAGTGTCCCATATGGTTCCCCAGTACAGGAATGATTTCTGAGCACATAACCAGGAGTAACCCCTGAGTGTCACTGGGTGTGGCCCAAAAAACAAAAAAAATTAAAGGAAATTACACAATTCTGTAGTCTTTCTTCACTTTATGCTGCATGATTGTATATATTAAGACATATTATCAATTTGAGTTGCATATAACTAGTTCATTTTTCCCAATCTGATTCCTTCTCTCTCTAATCTAAACTCTTGACATACCAATCTAAAATCACCTTAGGATCATTGTAAACTATAATGAATCTTCCAGCTAATATAATCTTTTCAGAGGTAAACAAACTATGGCCCACAAGTCAAATCCAGCTAACTCCATTTCTGTAAAAGCCATAGTTAATAATTTATTTTATTTTTTTCTTTTTTTCTGGGGAGAAGGAATGAAGAGGAACATGCCCAGAAGTGCTTACTTCTGCATTTACACTCAGGAATCATTCCTGGCAAGGACTGAACCCAAGTCAGCATTGTGCAAAACAATTTCCTACCCACTGTCCTATTTCTCCAGCCCCTATTTGTATATTTTAATGATAAATAAATACAGAAGAATACTCCACAACACGTCATAACTAAATTCAGCAACCACAAAGTTATACTGTCACACAGTCATACATACCCATGCAGGGATAAATTATCTGTGGCTGTGTTAGTGCTTTAACAGAGTTGAGGAGCTGCAGAAGACACTTTATTTCCCACAAAGGCTAAATTCTTTACAATCTGGTCCCTTAGAGAAGAAAATGTTTCCTAACCCTTGTTGTACAATTCTACCACCAATCTTTGTCTTGGTGTTCTAGCTTTCTTGTCTAGACAATCTCTAACCAAGGCTGGGAGGACAGATAACATAGCAGCTGCCATACTTCTTAGTAAAAAGAAGGGAGAATAACAAGATTGTATTCGTTCTCATGTGTTTGTTCCTCATGATGAAAATCATTTATCAAGTTTTATTGTGAAGAAGATTCCCCAGCAGTGCAGAGGCGCCTGGCCCAGCTACACACATACTGGCTTGTGTGGGTTTAACAAGCCAGTGGTTGGGCCTGACCACTCAGGGCTGGGTTCACTAGAGATACTCATAACAGTATGTTATGTGCTCTGTGAGAATAGAGTTCTACTAGGTAGTGCTTAGGGTAGTCACACAACATTAGAGATTGAACAAGAGGACTAGCTCAAGTCTCTGAAACTATCACCCAATCCCATTAATTACATTAAAAACTATATTGCATACATTTAACATTTTAAAGAGAACTATATGTTAAAGAACATACTTTAATGAATTTAATTTCTTTCATTCTTGTATTATTACTATAACTGTCTGTTGACTGCATTTTGGAAACAACACAACTAAAATGATGCTTTAAGACTGAGTCTACGAGGATGTATCCAGTTAGACCTCAGGAACAGAATGAGTTTCTATCAGAGAATTTCTTTCCTTATGTTTCTACCATTAAATTATTGAACTTCTGGGGCCAGAGCACAGTGGTAAGGCATTTGCCTTGCATGTGTCTGACCTAGGATGGACCGCAGTTCAATCCCCTCACATCCCATATGGTCCCTCAAGCCAGGAGCAATTTCTGAGTGCATAGTCAGGAGTAAACCCTGAGTGTCACCGGGTGTGGCCCAAAACCCAAAATAAATATATAAATAAATAAATAAATTATTGAACTTCTATTATTGTCATTATGAACCCTCTCTACCCTAACTGCAATTCTGGCTTTTTGTTGCAAGTTTCCAGCCATGGACTGATCCTCCTATTCATCATTTCTCTAGTTGAAACTGATCACTCTGGACAAAAACATAGTGCTAAAAAGGGATAAAGGGACATACATGATACGCTTTTATTAACAATAATGCAAACCACAATGTCAGAAGGGGGAAAAAGGAAGAGAAAAAAAATGGTTGTTCAGAGACAGGCAGGGAGCAGGTTGGGAAGAATATTGATGATATTGATGGCGGGAAACGTACTGGAAAAGGGAGGTAGGTGTACACTGTTTGACTAAAACTCAAACATAAACAATTTTGTAACCATGGGGCTTAAATTAATTTTAAAAAATTAAAAAATATTGAATTTATTAAAAATAGCCTTAAAATTTGGTATTATATTGATTTATAGTTACAAAGATAGTATGTAGAGTTCCCAGTCACTCTTAGCACTTGATACCTTTCTTATATGATTCTTCTCATTGACATAACCCATTTACCTTTGAGAAGCCTGAAAACATCTTCTAAACTTAGATAGTATCATATTTGCTCTAAAACATGACTGGTTTCCACATACAAGCCAGAAATATAACTATTGGATATAAATGGGAAAGACAGATACTGATGGGCAGTTGATACATGATGGACTTTGAAAGAAAACTCCTGTGAATAAAAAAAAAACCTTATAATGGAATTTGAGAGGCTCAAATTCTAGTTACAGGTTTGAGGTAGACTTTCATAGTAGTTTTTACAACACAAGAGTAAGGGTTCTGAAATAGCAATTTTTATCATTTTTAAACCCCGAATTTGTTGATTCTCTCTTTCTGCCCAGACTCTGGCATTCAATGACATATGACAGACCCAGGCAGGATGTAAAAAACGGCAATCAGTATTCACAGCCACAGTAATCCTTCAGGTGGAGGTTACCAAGTGTTTATTAAGGCACAGCTAAGACTTATGCAGAGCATCTAGAAAACTGTTTCTGAAAATTAAAGCCACAGAACAATTTCAATCATAAAAAGCAGTCAGTGGTGACAATTTCTTTGCTCTGCCTATGAAATATTGTTATCTGTAGAGTACTGAGACAATACATTGTGCTTTGCAAGAGATGACAGAGGTTACAAACACACTAAAGAATTCCATCCTTAAAGAATAGAATGCATAAGCCTCAAAGTTTCAAGTAAATTAGGACAATATCATGCACTACATTGCCAAAGCATGAAATTACTAAAACTGTATAACTAATATGCTTCAAAATTAATTATAAGTGATAAAATTGTATATTTCCTAAATTCTAGGTAAGTGTAAAAGCTAATCAAAATTAGGGAGTAGATATGTACACTAGGGAAGGGGTGGGTGTTAGAACATTTTATGACTGAAAATACCAAAAACTTTTTATCTCTATAACTCAAGATAATTTTAAAAAAAAAAAAGAACAAAAGAAAACTACCAGTAAGGTGATTTTGGAGCAGTAATACAGCAGGGCGAGTGTGTGTCTTGCATGTGGCTGACCCAGGTCTTATCTACTGTTACATAGGTAGTCCCCCAAACTCTGTCAGGAGTGAACCCTGAACACAGAGGCAGGATTTTGCTCTGAACACTTTCAGGCATATCCCAAAAGAAAATAAAAAAATTTTTAAATAAACTTCTGGTTTTGAATCCTGTTTGTAGTGTTTATCTGGGACTAAACTATTTAAACTGTTTCATTTAAAACTTTCTTATGTATGTCTTATTCTTCTATTTATAGTGGTTAAATATATGCAAATATTGATAACCAAAACAAGTAAAAAGTTTTAAATTGTACCAAATGTATTTTTAGTTTAAAGATATGGGAAATATAATATCCACATGTAAAAGGAAATAAAAGGATAATTGCATAAGAAAAGTAAGGGGAGATGATTTTATTTTGGTTAGTGGTCACATTTGATGGTGCTTGGCAACCAAATAATGCCAAGAACTGAATAAAGCTGGAACATCCACATGCAAAGAATGCATATTGGTCTTTGAGCCATTCTGTGGCCTATGTTTGAGTTTTTAGTTATTTAACAATGAAAAAAAAAAAGAAAATTACCAAGAAAGTCTAATTTAAATAATTGCTAAAACCTTTCAAATAATTAAAATTTTAGAAACAAGGGTAATTTCCAGACAAGAATTACATATGAGAAACTTGAAATGTTAAAAATGGTTTGCTATAGTTTCTCCCAATCAGTGGGTGGCTCTTGCATCCTGGGCACTATTTCCTTCGAGGTGCAAAAGCTTCTCAGCTTAATATATTCCCATCTATTAATCTCTGCTTTCACTTGCTTGGAGAGTGCAGTTTCCTCTTGAAGATGCCTTTAGTCTCAATGTCATAAAGTGTTATACCTACGTGTTATTCTATATACCTTATGGTTTCAGGTCTGATATCGAGGTCTTTAATCCATTTGGATTTTACCTTCGTACATGATGTTAGCTGGGGGTCTAAGTTCGCTTTTTTGCAAGTGGCTAGCCAGTTGTGCCAATACCACTTGTTGAAGAGGCTTTCTTTGCTCCATTTAGGACTTCTTGCTCCTTTATCAAAGATTAGATGATTGTATGTCTGGGAAACATTCTCTGAGTACTCAAGTCTATTCCACTGATCTGAGAGTCTGTCTTTATTCCAATACCATGCTGTTTTGATAACTATTGCTTTGTAAAACAGTTTAAAGTTGGGGAAAGTAATGCCTCCCATATTCTTTTTCCCAATAATTGTTTTGGCTATTCGAGGGAGTTTATTGTTCCAAATGAATTTCAAAAGTGCCTGATCTACTTCTTTGAAGAATATCATGGGTACCTTTAGAGGGATCGCATTATCTGTACAATGCTTTGGGGAGTATTGCCATTTTAATGATGTTAATCCTGCCAATCCATGAGCAGGGTATTTGATTCCATTTCCATGTGTCCTCTCATTTCTTGGAGCAAAGTTTTATAGTTTTCTTTGTATAGGTCCTTCACATTTTTAGTCAAGTTGACTCCAAGATATTTGAGTTTGTGTGGCACTATTGTGAATGGGGTTGTTTTCTTAATGTCCATTTCTTCACCCAATGCCCATCAGATAAAGGGCTAATATCCAAAATATACAGGGCACTGACAGAACTATACAAGAAAAACATCTAATCCAATCAAAAAATGGGGAGAAGAAATGGACAGACACTTTGATAAAGAAGAAATACAAATGGACAAAAGGCACATGAAAAAATGCTCCACATCACTAATCATCAGGGAGATGCAAATCAAAACAACTATGAGGTACCACCTCACACCACAGAGATTGGCACACATCACAAAGAATGAGAACAAGCTTTGTTGGCAGGGATGCGGTGAGACAGGAACTCTTATCCACTGCTGGTGGGAATGCCAACTAGGTCAACCTTACTGGAGAGTGATATGAGATTCCTCCAAAAACTAGAAATTGAGCTCCCATATGATCCAGCTATACCACTCCTAGGAATATACCCTAGGAACACAAAAATACAAGACAAAAACCCATTACTTACACCTATATTTATTGCAGCACTATTTACCACAGCAAGACTCTGGAAACAACCAAGATGCCCTTCAACAGAAGAATGGCTAAAGAAACTGTGGTACATATACACAATGGAATATTATGCAGCCATCAGGAGAGATGAAGTTATGAAATTTTCCTATACATGGATGTACATGGAATCTATTATGTTCAGTAAAATAAGTCAGAGAAAGAGAAAGGTGGAGAATGGTCTCACTCATCTATGGGTTTTAAGAAAAATGAAAGACATTTCTCAACAATTTTCAGAGATAAAAGAGGAGAGGGCTAGACGTTACAGCTGACCTCATGAACCTCACCACAAGAATGATGAGTTTAGTTAGAGAAATAACTTCATTGCGAACTATCCTAACAATGAGAATATAGGAGGAAAATAGAAAGCCTGTCTAGAGTACAGGTGGGGGCGGGGAGGGGAGGAGGGATATTTGGGGCATTGATGATGGGAATGTTACACTGGCAATGGTGGGTGTCATCTTATACGACTGTACCCAACTACAATCATGTTTGTAACCAAGGTGTTAAAATAAAAAATATTAATAAAGAAAATATATCTAAATTTAAAAAATTAAAAAAATGGTTTGTTATGAACACTATAGTTTTCATTGTGATCGTAATGCAATATGTACAAATGGCATAACATAGGCTGTGCACATACTACCTTTATATTATAAACCATTATTATTTCCATTAAAACATTAATGTGTTATATTAACCAAGTCATCACAAATAGAATATAGCTCAATTAGTCAGACATTGCATGATCAAGACCATAAATTAACCCCACCATGCTCAACACCACTCGATGAAGATTTCTGAAATAGTAAAGAATTGCTATCACTGCCTCTTCCCTAGAATAACTATAAAAAATACTAAAATAGTCCCATGATGCTATTTTTGAGTGAGTATATGGGCCTGAGGTTTATTCTGAATATTCACAAGTATAACTAGTGAAATCAATGGTGATTTCTATATATCAACAATATCTACAGGTAGCAAGAGAATCATTATATTCTATAATATATTTCATTTAAAGACCAACTAGAATACTCATTTTTGGTGATCAAAGCTTTCCCTGATCACATGTGAAACAATATCAGAAACTTACTCTGCTATCAGTTCTTCCTACCCTATGTCAGATATGAAGACTTGGGGAAAGTGTGGATAACATAAATAATGCTTGTTTTATCATGATATACCTTAAGTGAATTTGAAAAGTATGTAATTAAAAGATATCTATGGAAGCACACCCAGGGAAGGCAATTGTATCACATGTCATATACTTTAGCAATTTATCAATAATACCCGGCATTTGCTACCAAAATTGCAGATCAGCTATTTGATAGTATAATTTACATTTGATACCACTAGTTATTTTGAATAGGTAAATAAAAGTAAAATAAAGAACATGGATGCAGGCCAGTAGTCTATTGAAGATGTATGGAGATGCATAAAAGAATCAACTACAAATGCAAGTTTTCAACTTCTACCCTAACCCTCAAGAAACTTTTGTATAGAATGCCAGGGTTCTGTCACTCACCTGTGTAAAAAAGAAAACCTCAGACAAGTTGGTATACACGCTAGATACTGATTGTAAAGATTTTCATCTCACAATAATCTTTTCATTAGGAGGAATATGATATTTCCCCCATATATGATTACTGCTCAGTGAAAGTAAATCTGGTAGCACACAGTGAAGTGCAAGAACAAAAGCTGCAAGTCTGAGCCTCTTACATTGAGCCTTAATAGAAATACCCAATCTTAGAATTTCTACACTCTGAACAGAACTGTTTTGAAATTCTAAGGTAGGAGAACTGTAGAGCTGAAATATGCTGAGTCTGTAAAAATATTATCTACGTTTTAAAAACAAGCATTACAGTAATTTCATGCTGTATGAAGATGTCCTAAACTCAATTTTCATATATAATTTTTTAAAATTAATCCAGTAAACATTATTTCTTAAGTAACAGTCTGTTATTTGACTAAGGGTGTCTAATGTCTAATTTTCTTTAAACTTAGAAGTCTCTCTCTTATTAAGACATACAACTTACATTCAAATAGACCCCTAATAATAATAAACTAGTAAAGTATTTTTACTTTTTTTTCTTTTTTTTTCTCGGCCACACCCATTTGATGCTCAGGGGTTACTCCTGGCTAAGTGCTCAGAAATTGCCCCTGGCTTGGGGGGACCATATGGGACGCTGGGGGATCGAACTGCAGTCCTTCCTTGGTTAGTGCTTTCAACGAAAATAGTAAAGTTCTTTCCAACGGGTTCTATCTCAATCAACAGTTTTCCTGCATGTGTTCCAATTGCTCACTTTCAAAGGCTAAACATGTATTGTACATACTCTAGCATTGAGCCTGTGATACATATAGGCAAATGCTGTTTAAAAGCTTTAATGTTGAAATAAAAATTAAAATAAAACATGCAGACAGTAGTAAATATTCCTGGATTAATACAAGTTATAGAAAATACACTCTAAAAATCAACAGAAGTTTGTTACATTAGAAAGACATAGAATTTATCTAGTTTTAGCAAATGTCAAATCAGTGGCTATTGCTGTTAAGATTAATAAAAGATATAATGGTTTCTAGATAGCCTCTAAATAGAGATTACCATGAATGGAGAAGTGATTTACCAACAGTCACCACAATGAGATTTCTTTAAAGGTTACAATCATCAGTTATTTAGCTGAAACACTGCCGAGAATGACTGGTCATTTCCTGAATAATGCATAATGTTCATTGTAGATTTGATCTGTATTATAACAATGCAGTTATTTCTAAAATAATAGGAAAAACTATCTGTTTCCTTCAAATTGCTTACCATATCATTTCCATGAAGTAATTGACTCAGGACATATTACACACTATCACCTGAGTGTTCTTTCTGGAAGTATAACTTGTAATGATCTGTATACAATGGGCATCATGAAACACACTCATCAGCCTCTGTAGACTTTTAAGAAGAGACGTGATGAACACAGGGCACAGTAAAAGACCTTTCTGAAGCAATAAATTAAAATGATTAACTTTCTACAGAGTTGTATGGGACAAATTGAAATTTAAGCTTTGAAATTTAATTATTAGCATGGACAACTCATCACATTAAAAAAATGTCGCCTCTATCATCTAAGTACTTCTCATATAAATTTCCATATGCCTTTAGGTTTATTCAAGAGACTGCTCAGAGAAGCACACAGTATAATGTCTCGCATTTTACTGTTGAATTATGAACTGCATTTCGCATGGTGCTGCAGGCTATTTATAGAAGCTTGTTTATCCATATGAACTTCTTCAAGGGCACAACACTGTGGACCTTAATAAATTAAAATGAATTTCTTTTGATGCTGTTTCATAAATGTTTGATCAGGATGAGTATAAAGTTTAAAATACAGAACTAGAATACAGCAATAGTGTACACATGTACTGTATAGAAAATCCAGTTTATGAAAAGTTTTCATTACATCCTAAGCAACTTTTGAGCACCACGCTTAAAAGTCACTTACAAAATCACTTTACATCATAACCTATTGCCAGTTGACTAACAGTGAGTATAGAGGTATACAAGAATAAACTTGGAGGTGCCATAAACTGGGAAAAAAAATTTAAATGACAGTAACTATTGTTTCCTTCTAGGCACATGACTATCCATTGCATCATTTCTATTTTCTTTGGCACTGTCACCAAGTTTTTTCTGACAGACTGAAATACCTATGAGAACAGAGGCAAAAAAAAATGTATCATCTTTGTAAATTCATCTTTATTGTAGTTAAACAGAACTCAGTAGATTAAAGGCCACAGAGTGAAAATAAATTACCAGTCACAGTTGAAAGCTGAGCGCATACTCATGTGGAATGGTTGGTAAGGTGATATAAATCAAATGTTGCCATTAGAAAATGAAAGGATGATAAAGAAAAAGAATCAGACATAAAGGCAAAACTATAGATTCTAATTGTTGTACTGCTAACATCTCTATGTAAGCCCTTTGACATCAATTCTTTTCACCTACAAAATGAGGACATATTCTGTCTTGTAGCTGATTTTGTGTTTTCCAAAGGGCTCTTATTTTAAAAGAAAACAAGAAAATCATAAAATGGAATAGGCCAAATGTATACCAGTAGATTGTTCTATTCCAGTGCCCCACCACTACCGAAAAAGCTTATAAATGAAAAATCCTTGAGGAAAAAATAGGAAGTTAAAAAAAACCTAAAATATATGCAAATTTCAATACATTTAACTTAAATAATAATTTTCAGTGTGCAATTTGTTCCAGTTTTTCAGTGAGAGGCCATATAAATCCTTCTGGATCTCTATACTATTACAAGAAGGTATGAGGGAAACCTGATATTTGAGGAGCCACAGCATGAGACTAGGAATACACAAAAATAAAAAAAGATAAAAAAAAAAAAGACTACAGGGGCCGGCGAGGTGGCGCTAGAGGTAAGGTGTCTGCCTTGCAAGTGCTAGCCAAGGAAAGGACCACGGTTTGATCCCCCGGCGTCCCATATAGTTCCCCCAAGCCAGGGACAATTTCTGAGCGCATAGCCAGGAATAACTCCTGATCATCAAAAGGGTGTGGCCCGAAAAACCAAAAAAAAAAAAAAAAGACTACAATCAGAAAAAAAATGTTGAGAAGCACTAATTTAATGTAAGGTATTCATATCCATATCCTTTCTCTTTTTACTTTTTTCTTTCTTTTTTCCCTCCCTCCCTCCCCTTCCCACCTCTTTCCCCTTCCCACCTCCCTCCCCTTCTCACTTCTCTTCCTCCCCTCCCTTCCCTCCCTCCCTCCCTTCCCTTCCCTCCCTCCCTCCCTCCCTCCCTCCCTCCCTCCCTCCCTCCCTCCCTTCCTTCCTTCCTTCCTTCCTTCCTTCCTTCCTTCCTTCCTTCCTTCCTTCCTTCCTTCCTTCCTTCCTTCCTTCCTTCCTTTCTTCCTTTTTGAGTGGGGTTGGACCATATCTGGCAGTGCCCAAATTTTACTCATGACACTCAACCTAGGTTTAATGTATGTGCTCTGAGGACTCTACATAGTACAGACGATCAAACCAGGGCATCTCTCTGGCCTCTACTGCAGTTTTTCTTTTATCTTGCATAATTTAAGAAATACATGATTATTTAAACATAAAAATATTTGATTCTACACATGTTTAAGAAGTTTGAGGCAAGAGAGACGGTCAAGTCACCTACCTTATATGCTGCCAACCTGGGATTCAATACCAGAGTATTATAGTTTATTTTGTTATACTCTCATATTTCAACATTTTATACTTGATAACTAACTCTGCTCTAAGATTTTCTCCACACGCTCTTGATAAGGAGTCTTTAAACTATGATATCTGGTCCAATCCAGGAACATTTTGTAAACAAAGTATTATACTAATAGAGCACACTTGACTGTTTATAACATTCTGCTGTATTATATCAGCACTTGACGTCAAGATCATAAATATTTTTAAGTGGCCAACTACAGAAAAATTTTGCCAATCACTGCTCTACAGAAAACACCCCGTTACAATTTAATCCTAGTTCTCCTTCTTCATAAGTCTAATAAACATCATACTTAGTAACAATGCAAAATGCATAAAAAACACACAGTATCAGACTTCTTTAGTATCAGATTAAAATTAATTACAGTTTGATTCTCCACTTTTATATAAATGATTGAAATGGCTAGAAACTATCTCTGTCTCCAAAATATACTCCTTTTTCATCTAACAGCGAGACTGCAGATACTTCTTCAGAGGTAGTTGACAGAGTGTAAAAAGAACTTAAATCCACCAGTATCATGACACAATCTCTTAAAATCTACCTACAATTCCACCAACAGTTCAATTTTAATTCATGTCGAAGAGTGTTCCGTTAAAATGTTAAAACACAGAAACTAGCAGATCATTTATTTCCTATGCTTTGAGTTAATACATCATTAAAAACAAAATCACTTGCCAACACTACAAGTCACTAAACACAAATTCACATACAAAAGATAAATAAATTATTAGGAAGATCAGAAATACACAATAAAGATTCTTATTGGAAAAAAGGAGACTTAAATTTCTTAAATAATTTCTTTTTCTGGTTTCTGGGCTACACCTGGTAGCCTTCAGGGGTTGCTCTTGACTCTGTGCTCAGAAATTACTCTTGACAGGCTCAGGGACCACATGGGACACCAGGGAATGAACCCAAGTTAGCTTCATGCAAGGCAAATACCATACTTGCTGTGCTATCACTTTGGCTCTTAAAGTAATAACATTTAAGGACAAATGCATTTAAGAATTAAAAGGACAAATATTCTTATACTCACAAACTTTAGGTACTATGTAGAGTTATACTAAAAACATAAATTAATCTTTAAACTAATCACCAAAATAGTTGCTTAAAATGCCTACAAGTAGGATTTTGTACTGAAGATAGAAAATATTAACTGTATCTTTTAATGAACCTTCCAAATTTCACCCATAAAAAAGATTTTGTACGTATGAGCATAATAAAGTAAATTAAACCCAAAGCACCTTTAAAGGCATAATTTCTGTCTCAGGCCAGAGCAATATAGTACAGAGGGTAGGGGACCTCCTATTCATGTAGTTGACACAGCATCCATATGGTCCCCCGAGTCTGTCAGGAGAGATTCTTTAGCACAGAACTAGGAATATCCAGAGTACTGCCAAGCAGATGCCCCCAAATCAATTAATAACAATAAAAGGCATGTCTCATTTCTGTGAAATACTATATGGGCTGTTAGATTATTTAAGGCAGACAGACTTTTTGATAATAAAATAGAAATAGAAGAGTTTTATGTCACCTTCACATGGTGTCTTTCTCATGCAGAGTTCAGATTTCCACATTTGTATCCCTTTAAAGGATTTGATATGCAGGAAAAGAAGAAAGGATGATGGTAAACATTTAATTTTAGAGACAACTATAGACCACCATATTTTTGAATGAACAGTGGATAAAAGCTTACCTTTTACTGATGTGTTTGGTGGAGGGCCTTCCATTCGCAAGTTCCATGGAGGGTCCCCTTGGTTAGCAAAGTCCCTCATTTTCAGATAACTAATTGTAAGTCGAATGATGGATGCCTTGTCAAGCTGGCTAGTGATGGCTGCAGGAAGAGGCAACAATTTGGCCAATTCGTAGAACTCAAAATTTTCCTTTCCCCGACGGGATCGCGCAGCATCTCGGGATTTCTCTTTTCTCAGTGCTTGCAAGCTGAAATTAAAGTAAAAAAAAAAAAAGTACTGCTTTAAAACATAGAATGTTATCATTTGTCAGAAACCACTTCAGTATTTATTCCCTCAACCCTTTCCAAATCAGCCAACATTTTCTTCATAGTAAAATGAGTTCCAGGAAATGTTCTCTAAAAACATAAATACTCCCTCTGGATTTATATGCCTTGCTTGAACTTTCAAGTGCAACGAGTAAGACACATGTGCCTACTAGGACGTTATTATTTCTAACACATAAGATTTGTAGGCGATGCTCAATACTCTTAAATATAAACAACTTAGAAGAACAGGCTTGTACCATATATCTATCCTAAAATGATACTGCTCATTTAACTTTTATCATATGAGATCTCAAACCATCAAAAACACAGAACCTAAAATATGTATTCCAACTGTCATTCTGATGAGCAAATAGTAAGCACAAGTAAAGTAAGAACCAAAAAAATAAACTATGCATTTCCAGTCTACCCTAAAGATTGTAAACTTCAGCCAGACCAATAAAACATCTCACCAGAAATGAAGATTTCACTGAACCTTCATAAATGTGGAGGTAATTTGTTGATAAGAGGGTGCTTTAATCCTTTATTAATAGGTATGCATTAACAGCTGGGAAGATTTTTTTAGATACTTGAGAAAAAAGTCTACCTTTAAGATAATTTAAATTTAATGCTGATAGATAAAGCTTGTGTGGATTATTAAAATTTATAAATATTATAGACCTATTACTTCAGAGAAGAGGCAATAGGTAGGAACTAGAATTTTTCTTTAACTATTCATATACATTGCTATTTGAAGTTTTATCAACTTACTGATGGAAGAATCTGACTTAGCTTAAGTTGTGGTTGAGTGACAGAATTTCACATCCTCTGAGTAGCTCTGTGTCTACCAATAAATACATTAAATATTTGTCTGTAAGTGATAACTCACTGAGAAATATTTATGGTATCAAGATTTTTTTAGAACATCAGCATATATTTTATTGACTTCTGAAGACACTTACACCTTAGAATCTAGATTCCTATTTCAAAATAACAAGAAAGAAAAAGGAAGCCAGATGAGAATAAGCTATCAAAATGAATTCAGTGGAATGGCCCCAATCTCTAGCTATTTGGACCTGATATTACTCACTGTAGGCAATCAAAATAATCTATTGAGTATTTATTTCTCTAAAGCTATAGGTACTGGTTAAATGTTTTCTAGCTTAACATCCTACCAAGATTCATGCTCACACTAATAATAATAATAATTTAATACATAATATTAATTTAATAATAAAATAATTTACTTTGGGGCCAAAGAGATAGTACAAGAGTTAAGGAACTCGAATTGCATGTAGCAGACTACAGTTTGGTGTCCAGTACTGTAGATAGTCTCCTGAGCAATACCAGGATTGATGCTTGAGCAGAATCAATAGTAAGCCCTGAGCACTGCTAGGTATAGTCACATGCAATGCCCCCCCAATTTTTATTTTACCATTTTTCAGAATTATATAAGTTGATACTATCATCCTCAGAGTCACAGAAAACTCTGTGACAAGACTTTATTTTAAAATTTCAGTTACTAACCTCAAGAGAAACATCAATAATTGATTAGAAAAATATATGCTATGCCATTGTCTATAATCTATTCATTCCTATAAACCTTTGTTGTGGGCTGGTGAAAACTTTGATAATATGCAAGCTATATAAAAATAGCCTTAAAATTGGCTAGGAACTAAAGCAGCATTTTATAAACAATGCATACATCTTCCTTCATATAACAAAGGCAATATATTATTAATTATAAAGGTGATCACTAATTTAAGTCATCTCTCTATGAATAACATATTTTACATATTTTCCTACCAAATGTTTGGTGCTTTCCTGTTTTTGCATTCTTTTAACATAATACTATTTAATAAGGAAGCCAAACATAATGTTTATTTCTTTTTTGTACAGTAATAATGATGGTACTCTATATTAAAGTTTTACAAACTCAAAAGCTTGCATCATTAAGGTAGAGAAAACAATGAGTGAAGAGACTACTGGGATGTGAAGGACAAAAGCCCAGGAAGGCTACATAACTGAAAACACATTCTCAGCTAGTTGCCACTGTTTTGGAACAGGGCAAGTTTGTTGCTGCTATATTTCTGGAATAACTATTTATAATGAATAAAATGTTAAATTTTATATGGCATCTTTTAGGTTTAGTATGTGAAATTATTAAAATGCTTTAACTCTGCAATGAAAACATGTCATTCTATCAATAAATCAATTAGGAAATCAATTTTGATGGTAGTTTTATATTGATGACATATGGAATTTTTCTTAATACATTGTAAAATATATTTCCTTTATACAACTTTTATAAATAATAACATTAACATATATATTAATACTAAAAATTTCTCTATTCACCTGGAGCAGGTAGAAATTTAGCAATATTCTAAAATTGATTTTAATGCATAGACTTATTAGTAATCTAAGCTAAATGATAAATGTAGAGATAAACTCCCAAATGAAAGAAAAAACCCAATAGTTTACATAAACTTACATAAATTAAGGAAAGAAGATAGAGTTTTCTACAGCTTCTTAAAGGGAAGTCCTAACACTATAGCCTTATGATGCCTTACCTAAACACTGCCCTCTGAAAACGTGACTTTTAAAAAAAAATAACACAGCAGTAACTTTATGTATCACACTTTCACTGTCCCAACAACTCTATTGCAGTATTTCTTTTCTTCTTCTTTTTTTTTTTTTTTTGTGGGGAGAAGGGGAGAGGTTTTGGGTCAGACCCTGTAGAGATCTGGGGTTACTCCTGGTTCTGTGTTCAGAAATCACCCTGGCAGGCTCAGGAGAACATTTGGGATGACAGGAATTGAACCACTATCTGTCTTGTGTTGGCCATGTGCAAGGCAAATGCTCTACTGCTGTGCTATCTCTCCGGCCCTTATTTTACAGTATTTCTATTCCACACTATCCTATTTAACTATCACAAACTGTATAACCCTACTGCAGTAATCTTCTCAGCCATAATCTCAATAACAATGGGTTTCCAGGACTCCCACATCACATCATTATGCAGACGACATAGTTCAGAAGAATTTCAGAGTGATAGCACTGTGTCTATAATAAGTAGTAATTGGTTTTGAGGGCAACAGCAATAAAATACAGTCAAAGGATTATGAAGGTTGTAGAGCCACTGACAGAATCATTGAAGCTAAAGGCCTTAAGACAATGACATGTTTTTGGTTTAATCTTGTAAATTTAATTTTGTATGCAGAACCTAGTTAGAAATATTCTCAAACAAAATTGAGTAGTATGTTCAAACCTAAAATAAACTTTGTATTTTCACATAATGTTCTAAATTAAAAAAAATAAATAAATAGCTGCCTTTCTAGAAGGCTAAAGAAAAAAATCAAATTGACTAGGGAATAACATTATGAAGCATACTGAAATAATTATTTTAGTACATTTAATCTACTATTTAGTAATAGAGTAAATGAGACCAAAGGAAATAAAATAGCTATAAAGTTAAGCTAGTGATTGTTTTCATCTAAAATATGATTAAATTTTACAAATTTAAAATGTTATTCTCTAGTCTCAAACTTTTCATTACAGTGAGATCCTTTCACTTTGTCTTTAGGGGAAAGAAAAACTTTATATTCATTACCAAATAAAAATTACAAACCTCTTTGATATTTGTACTTTTATCCACACCAAAAATTAATAACCATCAACATAAAGAACAAAACAAGCAGGAGTGACAGCATATCGCATAGAAAGTTTGCTTCCTACTGGAGGCCAATCAGGATTTGATCCCTGGCATCTCATGTGGTTCCCTGAGCACCAACAGGGATGACCACTGAGCACAGAGCCAGGATTAACCACTGAACACTGCTGGGTGTGACCACCCCCAAATAACAAAACACAAATTAATTCAAACTTATCTGCACACTGTTATTTGAGGGTAATATATGCATCTTATTTATTTATTTATTTATTTATTTATTTATTTATTTATTTATTTATTTGGTTTTTGGGCCACACCCATTGACTCCTTGCTCTGCGCTCAGAAATCGCTCCTGGTTCGGGAAGCCCGATCAAACCGCGGTCTGTCCTAGGTCAGCCGCGTGCAAAGCAAATACCCTACAGCTGCGCCATGCGCCACTGCACCCGGTCCCACAATTTTTCTTTTTTTTTGTTTTTGTTTTTGGGTCACATCCGGCAGCGCTCAGGGATTACTTCTGGCTCTACACTCAGAAATCGCTACTGGCAAGCTCGGGGGATCACATGGGATGCCAGGATTAGAACCAACGTCCTCCTGCATGCAAAGCAAACGCCCTACCTTCATGCTATCTCTCGGGCCCAAAAACTATACTTCTTATAAACGTTACATACGCTTGTCCTCTCCATTCTCAGTGGTACTGCTATAATTAAATTTTTCTCAGTTTAAAAATATCACTTAAAGTAGATTTATAGTCAATACTTTGAAACTGTTTTTAAAAGGTTGAAAAGGTGCACCGTTAAGCTGAGATCACAAGCATTCCAAATTTATAGGTAGTAACTATTTAGGTAAGAATACTATTTTGAAAGTGAATTGACCATTTTCTTCTCATCTGTAGAAAAAGTTTCTCTTCTTGGTTGTGCATTTAAAAGAAAAGGTTCCAGAGAAGAAGTTGAAAGATATACATAACTCTTTTCATGTACACCAATTCCTAAGATATAAAGCTGAGTATCAATTTGATCATCTTAGAGCACGAAAATAACAAATACAGTGTGATGTGACAAATCTCCTTTTATCCCCTGAATGGTTCATAATCAGTTCTATAGCAGGACACAGTGAATTCTAAATCAGTAAACTTCTTGAATAAGTCACAAATTTTAATGATTTGTAAACTCTATATAGGATAGAATTCATTTGCAGTTTTACAACATAGAAGAATTCCCTATGTCTTTCTAATTTTTTAAAAGCCCTAAATTAGGAGGCGTCTATTTAGGGGTTAGAAGTATGGACTCAATCACCAGTATCATGAAGTTACTAGTTGGGTAATCTAACAGAATCCTCAAACTATTTAGGTATCAAATGTACTCACCTGGAAAATGAATATTAAAATAGTATTCATACTTCAAGGTATTCTATAAAAGAATATATTAAAGTGTCACATTGTAATATTATGATATAAAATAGTAACAATATAAGTGTGGAAATTATCTGAAGGAATAATACAGAATGTTTATATTCCAGAGCACATCGACTACCACTATACTAATGCACAAATGTATATTGTTTTCTTCAACCAATGCTTATTTGCTATCATCTTTTTAAATTTTCTAGCTACACAGTCTATAATTTTAAATAGCTATACTCTTCCTTCATGTCCCTTCAATTATTTTTCCATACTTTCTTCCTGTCTATGACTTTCATTTAGTACATTTAATCTACTATTTAGTAACAGAGTAAATGAAACCAAAGGGAATAAAAATCTTAGTCCTAAATCCTGCTTGCAACAACCCCAAACTAACAGTATGTTGAACATCTTCCATGAACTCCAAAAATAAGTCATTATCACTTTCTCCATGGTCTGGCTAGTGCATCTCTAATCATCTCTTCTCAAGGCAGAGGGAAGTCCCAGTGCTATTCATCTATGCATTCAATATTTTCTAAGATCTATAGATATTATATCTCATTTTAAAAATCTAAAATATATTTTTTATTGATGGTTACAGGGTTATAACTACATTGTACTGAGAATAAGTGGGTATTTTCCTTCACTTAACTAGAACAATAGGCATTCAACTGCTTGTCAGATTTTTTTGTTTATTTCTGGGATTCTTTTGTAAGTCTCTGGGCTGACACCTGGCTCCTGCACTCAGGAATCACTACAGGTAGGTCAGGATACCATATAAGATGCAGGGAACCCACATTGGATGTATGCAAGACAAGAACCTTATCCTTTTTTGGGGTGGTCACACCAGGCAGCGCTCAGGGATTACTCCTGGCTCTACACTCAGAAATCACTCCTGGTAGGGATGAGGGATCATATGGGATGCCAGGATTCGAACCACAGTTCTTCTGCATGAAAGGCAAACGTCTAACCTCCATGCTATCTCTCCGGCCCCGAGAACCTTATCATTTGTACTGTATCTCTGACCATTAGATAAGAATTTTTTGATAAATTGTTAATAATACCTAAGAGTACGGAGATGGCATTGTCTTGTACACAGTCGATCCCCAGGTTGATCCTTTTTTTAAATTAATATCTTTATTGATCCTTAACACGACATACAGTTCTTCAAAATAAAAACCCTCCAAAAAAGTATCAAATGAGCTATTAGGAAAATGGTTATTTATTTAGAAAGACAGTAAATAAACAAATATATTAAACAAGATCTGTATGAGTTCCAAATCATTGTACTGCAAGCTTAGGAGTTCTTTTTTCTTTTCTTTTCTTTCTTTTTTTCTCTTTTGGTAGGGGGTTATACTTGGCAGCACTCAGGGGTTACTCTTAGCTCTATACTCAGAAATCACTCCTGGCAGGCTCGGGGGAACATATTGAATGTATAGGATTGAATCTAGGTTCATCCTGGGTAAGCAGCGTGTAAAGCAAATACCCTACTGCTGTGCTGTCACTCCAACCCCAAGCATAGAAGTTCTTGATATGAAACAAAGCCCCAGATCCAGGACCATGGAGAGCTCATACAACACAGCTGGTTGCAGATATGGAGCACACAGAAGCATTTACAGCCTCACTAACTACACTGGAGCAAGACGGTATCATGAAATTTTACTTGAGTCAGAAATGATCAAAAGCTAACAACCAAAACAGAAGTTGAAAATTAAAGAACATGCATTGCCACAAAAGAAAAGTCAATAATATGAAATTGAATCAGGTTTTGCAATCTCTAAAGTTGCCATAAAGCTGGATTGTTTCTTGGGATACTTGTCTATGGTAGGGGGAAAAAATAACAGATCACTCTGGACTTGATGACTCATAAAATTAAAGAATAAACTATTTCTGTGGCTGATAAAATTTATCTTTGCAAAATTGATTACTTAGGTTTTCTATTTCACAGAAATTGTTATAATGATTATGGAAATAATATAGCTTGAAATCTATAGAGGATAACAAGAGAAAACCCAACAATCAGAGGAACAGTAGAAATCAACTTATTCAAATGCTTCTCTATTTACAATGAATTTCTCATAGTCATATTTTATCCATTTTTCAGATGTAATTTAAAATGATAGTTGGAGAGGTCAGAGAGACAGTAAAGAGGAAAGGCTCTTGCCTTGCATGTGGACCATCTCAATTTTTATCACCAGAAACAAAACCACATATGGTTCAGAAAAACCCCTTGAGCGACCCCTTAGTAGAGAGTCAGCAGTAAGCCCTGAGCCAGACTGCCAGGTAAGTTGCACAAAATTTAATAATGTTTGTGCAAACAATTTCTGACATCTATAATATTTAACATATGTATCTATTGCTGCATAAAAATTCTTTCAACCTCAGTTTTAATACTTTTGTAAAGATTTTTAGAATATAATTATGAGTCTAGTTTTTAAAAAAACGCACAAAATTTTGGCCACTTAACTTTTAGATTAAGCACAAGATAGTGCCAACATCACTGTAGATTTTAACTTTTAAAGTATTTCTTAAGGAATTCCAGAAAGGAATGTTTTTATGGATTTTCCAACTTATTTTGCTTAGGAGGGCCCAGCACTACAGACCTCTCCTATTTATCAATTAATCTTGGCATACAACCTCAAAGGAAGAAGGTCGACCTGTATTAAAAATTCAGCCATCAAAAATTCATCAAAAGCTTCAGCATTTTAACTCATGAACCTTTGAAAACCTGCATACTTGTCAGATCTCTGGTCATAGTTAATGGTGAAATCTATAGTTACTTCAGAATCCACACCTGCCCAAGCATGAGCTGAATGAGGCAGCTTCTCCCCCCAAAAAAGTAAAGATCATATAAGCTTTGCTTGCCTTTCTTTAAAATATCCCAACATATACTGACATAACAGAGTTCAAAGTCAATCAAATCAGCTTACTGAAAAGAAAAAATACCAGGCAGAAGAATTTTCCTTATTATAAACTTAAGCCTGCTTTTAAATTAATATAATTAGAAATAAATATACAACTTCTATGTTGCAGGATCTTACACAATATTGCTCACAAATAGAAATCTTTTAATGTTTTCGAAGATAAGGCAATGATTCCAGAACCCTTTCTTAATGTGTGGATAACAGCAAAGTATATGCTGGAAGTTAAAACTGGAACCTTCAAGTTCAAGGTAAGAACTCTGCTGCTTAACTAATGCACTGCTCATAGCTGTCATCATTAATTTATGTTAGCCTCTGTAAACATCAAGAGTATAATAGGCCAATTTCACAACTAAATATAGATGCACATTTTGCCCTTATATAAATGGCAGATTGCTGCTGTAGATCATCACTGCAGCAACACGTCAGTAAAGATACACTGTTTGATGGTCTGATGCTCACACAATATATAAAACCAGTTGTAATGGTTGTTTGGAAGCAAAGTGTAACATAGCAGCAAAATTTCATTTGTTCCACAAACTCAGGATATATTAAGCTTGGCTGACAAAAACTGTTTGATGTGCTAAATCAGTTTGACCTTCATTCTTGCTTTATTTTTCTCATTTACCATGTGAAATGACCATTATTTTCCCCATGTATGAAAATGACATGGAATTGATTGCTTAAAAACTTGTCAAAATATCTGCAAGTAATAACATGTGATTATGAAAATCACAAAATATTTTTAAATAAAATATAAATTCAGTTTGAATGATCTTAATGATCTTAATAACCAAATTCTGACTTGTGATAAAATAGATCAAATGAGTAATTAAAGTCATTCAGCTGAATGCCTTTCCTTGTCTTCAGAAAGAGCCTTGTGTATGTTTGAACTTAATAATTAACTTGGTTTTAGCCAATGACCGTTTTTATTCTTAATACTTTAAATAAAAGGACTTAAACCCAGAATTAGTCATAGAATAGTTATAAAACAAAAAACATCAAAAAGGAAGGGGGCACAAAAAAAAAGAATAGTTATAAAAAAAAAGCTGAGAAGTCTGCATAATCCTTTTTAACCAATGTTCACCTTGATTCAAATAACCCTTGAGTGATACACAGCAAGACCAAAATATTCATTGCATGCTTTGGTGTCTGCTAAAAACCTCATGAATTAAAGTATTTTGTTCTTCATTTTCCCCCCCAGAACTTTCAGCTATACAACTGGCAGCTCCATAATAATGGAAAAAACTAGCTTTATTAAGTAATTTCTCTCTACCAATAAATAGCACTCTACCTTGGAGCAACTTGTATATTTCACACCTTAAATTTCTATTTACCAAATCAGCTAATCACTTCACAATTGAACTCAGAACAAAAAAAATTATCAATTAAACTGGTTGAAACTCCTGCAAATTATCATTTAGGAATGAAGTAATTGCTTTCATCAGGGCAGAAAAGCCCGCCAGAACAGAAATGTCACTTTAGATTAGTGTTCTCACTCCTGAAGCTATGGATGACACAGCTGATATAAGACTAAATGCCAAGACCAATCAATTGCTTTTGTGGCTCTGCTCTGAGCTGCTGTAAAAGGGGCCATTTTCTAGGATCTACTCTTCATTATAGTAAATGCTATCTCCTTGGTAACATAATTCCATTTCTCATAAATTCTGTCTGAGAGCATTGTCCTAACAATGGATGTTTGTGGAAAAGAATGCTGTTGGTTTAATGCACAGAATTAAGTGTGAATGGCTGTCAAACTGCTATAGTTTACTAGTTCTTAAACATAAATTGAAGTCTTATATATTAAAAAGAATTCTTGGGAAGAAATGAATGTCCAGAACAAGGGTAAGTTATTGTATTTGAAAGTTCTGTACTACTGGCTTAGAATTGGCACTATTCTAGTATTTGTCTATCCTCTATATTAAATCAGTCATCTCACACCAGAGGTGGGTGAACACTTATTTTCTCAGCAGTGTAGTTTGCAAATGCGAGAACACATAAGCAAATATGGACTCATTAGGCAACCGCATGTGATTTGCGAATAGCCACAACTGTGTTGAAAAGAAGAGGGAAAAGTGCTCTTTGAGCTGAGCCCTTCCTGGAAAGCATCCAGATCTTAATTTGTATTGTTCTTCCTCCTGAAGTTACAAGAATCTCCGTTGCAGGCTCCAATTAAAAGGAAATTGAAGAAGCTAATATAGTGAGAAAGCAGCAATTCTCTGCATTGCTCTCTTCAGGTCTGAAGTTTAGAAAGAGATTCAGGATCACGGGTTCTGGCTCGACATGGGATAAAGGCTTTCTTATCCTGGTGAGCACACATGTGTAACTTCCATTAACAGTAACAGGAGTCGTGAGCACACATTGAGAGGAAAGCCTACTGCTAAATATTTGAAAGGGTCACAGCATCTCTGCTGAAAAGCAAAATGAGAGTGGATGAGCACACTGTGCCAGCAGGATATTGGGATGGCCTCACCATACAATTGGGGAGCTGCAGGAATACTACTCCTCAAAAGAAACAGTACTGATCTTCATAAAACCAACAGCAGGAAAACTACATTGCTTCTACCTTCAAGATTACACAGGACCACCAAAGAACAGTATGAGAACATTAACGTGTTCATAACAAAAGCTAACATCTTTGGATGTTTACCATATGCCAGAATCAAAATATTTTTAATAATATCTCATTTAATTTATGGTGGCCAATATAAGCAATGAGAAGGGAAACAGTAAAAGAAACTGGGGAGTAGAAAAATTCTGTAAATACATCTCACAAGAAAAGATGTTTCTTTCAGCCCTTATTTTGGGGGCGCTACTGCATAGGTTTTGAACTTCTTCTATACCTAACTATTCTTTTTCCCCACACTGGAAGTTTCTTATATGGGGGTAGAAAGAATTCCTGGATACTGAACTTCACAGGGCTAAAGTCAAGGCCTCACTGGCATGTCCAGAGAATTGGTCATTGAAAAGTGTTATAGCACTCATCTTAGAAAGAATCATAGCCCAGAGAGGCAAAGTAAACTGTCCAGAGCCTCTGATACTTGGAGGTGAAACTGACCTTTGTCAAAAAATCCATTTCTTTCCAGCCACTGCTCAGCAGTGTCTCAGCAGGAAACAAGCTCTAAGACCTGCCCCTCCTATACCCCCTTCCATTTTTTATTTCTGCTATAGATCTAGGACAAGTAAATCACTTGTAAATAAGTTTCAACTTATAATACCCTGTGTATATGTTTCAATTTATAATTCCCTGTATAAATTTAATATTTACTATGAAAAATAATTATTTAATGAAAATTCCATAAACCTTTCTTTTTCTCAGGTTCATCAACATAATTCAACCTGAACTGGTGCTTTGCTGTTAATTTTAGTAAGTCTCCAACTAAATTGCTTTGAAATTCAAGTTCAAGTGACCCTTCTAGAGGAAAAAATGATTTTTTTCTTTTACATTACTTCAAGTATAATTTTAAACACTTTTGAAAGCACAACTAAGCAGGAAAACACTTTTGTAAACTTTACAGCTTTGTAGGAGAAATCTGCGAAAGGGGTGCTTTGACAAGTCTGAAGATCTTAAAGTATAAAAATAAGTTATGGTGACGTGCACATTGAAAACATAGCTCATAATTTTACTTGACATCAATGAACACACCATTATCCTATAACTACCTCTTAGTGAAATAGAGATAATTACATATTATGGTCATCTCCCCCTTCTTTAGACACTATACTGAGAATGCAGGCCCATCAATCTTAAGGAAGATATACTTTATCTCCAATCTAATCAACATTTTAATTTCACCTTTTATTCACATTCCAAAAAGTAATGTATGATTCCCAGGGGTTCACATTGTTACAATTTCTAGAAAATACATCGGCAAATATATAAAGGTTTAGAACTGTGTCTTCTTTTGTCAAGCTGATAATATATGACTATGTTGCCGAAAGAATAGTTACTGTCTTTTAGATCATTTAAAAAAATTATGGAATAATTAATATATGGAACAATAAGATGTAACAGAGCCAGAAAAATATTACAGCAAGTAAAGTTCTTGCCTTGTAAGCAGTAGAGCCAGGGTAAAGCCTTGAGACCTCATATTGTACCTAAAATCTTGTCAGAGTGATCCCTGAGCACAAACCAGGTATAAGTCCAGACAATCACTGAGTGTGTGTGGGGTGGGATGGGATGGGGTGGAATAAGATAAAAAAAAAAAAACTAAAAAACAATACAGAATAAGACTTTGAAAAAAATTAATGGCTTAAAAATAAGCAATAAAAGTCAGTACAAAGCAGCATCATAGTGAGATCAAGTAATAATGTAGGTATATATAAATACATAAAATATATATAAATTTGCATTAATTTTCTATAAATCAAAATAGTGACACCAATTTTTTGATATGGTACAAACTCTTTGGGAGAGTTCATTTTCTGATTCTCAATAACATGTAATTCCCTCTATTAAAATTTTCATTTTTAATAAGTAGGAGAAGTAGAATGTCTGTCTTGAATACAGGCATGGGTTGGGGAGGAAGGAGATGAGGAACATTGGTGGTGGGAATGATGCACTCGTGTAGGGGGCTGAAACCCAACTTCAAACATGTTTGTAATCATGGTGATTAAATGAAGATATTATTTAAAAGAGTAAAATAAAATTAAAAAAAGATTACATTTTTATAGAACCTATAATATTAAGAGGGTCATAGTGGTAGTAAAGGGGATAGGGCATTTGACTTGCACACAGTAGATCAAGGTTCAATCCCTGGTACTATATATGGTCCCCTGAGCTCTATCCGGGAGTGGTGCCTGAGAATAGATTCAGAAGTAAAACCTAAGCACTTTTAGGTGTTACCCCCAAACCAAAAAATCTATATAATTAAATATTATCTATGAAGTTACAGTTGAACTTCTGAAACACCCTGATGTTCCAAGTTTTTGTTTTAATTAGTGGTTTAGCAGGTTATGTTATTAGAAGCCATTCTGCTGCCACTAATTTTAACAGTAATCAAATATCTAAAAAAAATCTAAATATCTAAATCTAAATATCTAAAGAACTTGATTTGATCAAGCCTCTAAAAGAGAGTCATAAAGGGACATCTGGGTAATGGCTGCATCCCTCCTCAAGTTATCCCACAAGAGTTTCTAACAAGGGACTAATCCATCAGTCAAGCCATGTCCCTTGTGTACTCTCTAAACCTAGCACAGTTCTCACCTTCACATTCAATATACTTGCTACTTGTCTGGATGATGAATGGCAGCCCCACTTAGTGAGTAACTTAACTTTTTCTATTTATCACTAAACCCTTGACAACCTGATATCTACTATAGATTCATAGGCAGGCAAAAAACAGGAAGAAATAGCCACATACAATATTTCATAGACTATAACAGCTAAAGATTGTTAACTCTAAGTCTAGAAACTATAACAGTTTAAGTCTTGAGATTTCTAAACCATTCAATGGCACTAGCCAAATTATAATCAGATCATTTACTGATTTGTGATTGTCCATTGGACTTTCTATTTCTGATAGGTTCTGGCCTTTGGTCGTAGGGTAGATCCAGAATTGTATGTCCATAATTACCACGATTTGTTTGCATGTCAGAACTTACTTATAAATTTTATTTGAAGAAGCATGGTAACGCACTAAAGTACTTTATTAAGCAAGACAACAAAAGAAACAAAAATTTTATTTATTGGCATCTATTATACAGTCAGGAACCAAATCATCAATGAAACTACAAAAATGTTTGATATAATGGGTAAGTCCTATCACACAAATCTGATTTTGAGGTACAAGTTATTTCAAACTAAATCAACTTTAAAATAGCTGGGCAAATGTATGTATTAAAACATTTAGTAAGGATAATAAAAGTAGTATACTTTTTCTTTTTGTAGTTGTTGCTGTTTTTTAGGCCACATCTAGCAGTGTTCAGAGGTTACTACTGACTCTGTGCAAATAAATCACTCCTGGCAGGCTCAGAAGATCATATAGGATGCCGGGGATCAAACCTGGGTCTGTGCTGGGTTAGTCACATGCAAGATAAACACCCTACCACTGTGCATTCTCCTGGCCCCATAGTAAACCTATTTATTTTATGTTGCTGCTCATGAGCATGCCAAATGCTATGTCATGGTGTGAAGCTGTATACAATTTTAAAAGATTCAGTTACTTATTAATTCAAAATAAGACCAAATTTCCTGATTTCAAACAAATTACTATAACTTTATTAGTAGCATGAATCCAAACTGTTGATAATTTTCAGATGTACAAAAACCAGTAGTTTTTAAAAATTGATTTAAACTGCTTTAATTAAAATGGGTTGGTAAAATCCAATGACATCTCAATTGCCCCTCTCAAAAAACCTTCTTAAATATACATATATGTGAGTCCATAAGCCACCGAATTCTAGTTGAAAAAACAGAAAATGTCTGACCACCTCTTTTCTGATGTCAACCCAAAATAGTTTTTTTTTTTTAATTTTTTTAAACCTGGCAGCTCTCAGAGACACCTTATGCAGCGCAAAGGAACTGATATTGTTAATATGTAAAGCAAGTGCCTTAACCCTCATACTGTCTCTAGCTTCCTCCAATATGGTTTTTAACAACATGTATGACCACTTGCTTTTTACCTACTTTCTTAAATTCACTTTTTACCATCTCTCTGCATTTCAACTTTGGGTTTGAGCTCTGATATCCATCTTAGAGATTATCCTTCAAGGTCTCTTTTTGACTAACCAGGTAAGAGAAAGTCACTAAGGCTTAAGTTTCACTTATTAAAAACAAACACACAAGCACACACACACACAAATAATATTGTAAAGATCAAGAGCAAGAGAGAAACAGCCTGTTCCCATGCTTGTGGATTTATTATTACATATGTTCTTATCCCTATTGTTACGTAGACTACTTTTTGAAACATACAACTACAGCTCAGAAACTTCCACATACTCTGCTTTCTACACATTACTTTCTTTCAGTATTGAATTACATATATATCTATATATATCTATATATATATATCTATATATATAGATATATGTCTCTTGCATGGTTTCTCTAACTACCATTCCAAAACTTCTGGAAATGATATCTGAATATTTCCAGCATTAGGTCAAGTTGGTGCTTACTCAAGTTCCAATATAATACTTTAGATAGTATTTCCTCTTGTCTCATTTTATTCTCCTCATCACCTACACAATTTCCTTTTCTGAAATTTATTTGACCTAATCATACCTTGCCATAAACTTCATGTAGTTAATAAGGTTTTTTTAAACTATTTGTGTTATTAGAGTAAAATGAATAAAATATTAAGAAACATAAAACTCAAAATCCAAAAGCTAGAATCCAATCCAACAAAACTTAGAAAGAAAGCAATGCAAGTGTGATAATAATGGCAACTGAGACTCACTATTCTACAGGTAACAGGGAACTTATGGAAAACTGCACAATCCTTGACCTATCAATAGGGAGTGAGTGTTCATTATCAGAAAAAAAAAAGCCATTTATATATTAGAGTATGAGCCCAACATTGCCATTCCAACATTCCTTTACATCAAATCCAGAAATCTAGACATTTAAAATACAAAAATATTCTACTAAAAAATATATTGGCAGGTCATTTTTAAAAATGAACCACTTTTCAGGCTCCTGTGGGTCTCATTTGGCCTGTGGCAATTAGCAATCTCTGGTTTAATGACATTAATAGCTTTTCCTGAATATGGGATATAATTATGGGGTATATAAGGTATGGAATATGATGATCTTCAGCAGAGTCATATCAGAATGAACAATGGATAAAAGACATAAATGGAGGAAAATTAGGAAAGATGGGCTGAATGAAAAGTATGATTGTTGAAAGTAATTTTCTTGAGTAGTAGAATCCTGTTTTGAAGTATTTTAAAGTGTTTTAAAATGTCTATATTAAAAATAATGAAAAATTATAGATACCATTATTCAATGACTGCTACTATTAATAGTTACTAATGAGAAAATTAAAATACTCATGAATATTTGGGTTTATATGTGTTCAGCATATGTACACTACACAACTTCAAAAGTCTAATCACAACTAAATTTCAATTTACCACGAAGGCCTCAACAATAAAAAAAAAATCTTTGGTTAAAATTTTTAAAAATTGGCTGGAGAGTGTAGAAGGGGAAGGGTGCTTGCCTTGCATTCAGCCAACTCAGGCTGAATATTTGGCATCACATATTCCTTCCAAGTACTGCCAGGAGTGATATTTGAGGCTAGAATCAGAAGTAAGTAAGCCTTGAGCATTGCCATGTGTGGCTCGAAAACAAAACAAAAATTTATATTAAATTAAAAAAAATGTTAAGAAACCTTTTTACAATGAATGATCACAGTACATTCCCTCCATATTATGTTAATAATCTCTTAAGCATATATTCTAAATCAGAAACTGCTTTATTAGTTTAATAACTGTGTTGAGATCTGTTTTGTTATGTTTCAGTATATTTTCAATAAATATTTGTTATAATTTGATTGTGCTAATGTCTTTAAAAAATTTTTTTACCTAAAACTAGTAAACAACAAACCCAGGAAAGTCCTACTGAAACTAAGTAAAATCTTGGAATAAAAGAGAAGGATGGGTTAGAAAAGAAAAAGAGAAGGAATAAAAGGAGAAGAAAAGGCAAAGAAAGAAACAGTTTCTGCTCCCTAAAACCTTGAAACTTGTACAATTCTCCTATAAAAATCTTTTAAATACCCAACAGTTTTGTTTTTCTATCTACTCTGGGAGTAGTGAACTCTGAGCTGACATAAATTAAGGCAGAGAGAGAGAGAAGTCAAGAATTCATCTAACCTTTCTGTTAATCATATTGTCATACTCAGAATAACCAATACAGTAAATCTTTCCTACAAATAATTTTAAAGACACGACAATAAAGGATAAGGGGAATTTTTACAAGAGGCAATCCTAAATTCAAATAAGTCTACACATACTGCACACCTTTGCTAGACCCAAGCATTTTTGTGTCATAAAAAAATACAATAATATGTACAGGTCAGCATTCTAATGAGAATAAACAAGAATTCAAGGTATATTCTGTATTCAAGGTGTATTGTATAGAATGAAGGCATCTAAAAATTAAGATACAATACTGTCTTTACAAATTTTGGAATCATGAAATAAGACAACCATCTGGAGTGGCCTTCAAAAATTTAATAAAATTTTGAAACTCTTCTTTTGGGTATAGTCTCCCTTTATTGTTTTTCAAAGTGTGTATACTTTAAGTGTTTGTGCATCTGGTTCTTTTACCAGAATGTCTGTGACTTCTAGGTACAAGCGTAGTCTCTGGCAGCATCCTTCTTCCTCTTGGATGAAGGCTGACAGTGCAGGTAGAAGGGTTAGTCATAGGTCTATGTATGGCATTTCCTGCTTATAAAATAGATTAGAATGTCACAATTCATTCAATTTTGCTTACATGAGTCAGAGTAAGAAAAACATCTCTAAGACAGATTCAGATGCAGTTCTTAACTGGCAACATCCAAGACAGATTGTACAGAGGATTCCAATTGAAGAAGTAAACACACATGCACGCAAGCACACATACAACACACATACAGAGCTGCAGTGTCTACCAGGGCAGACATGCCAAAATATCAATACTGTCAATACTACTACATAGATGCAATACAAGTAAGGAATACTATATGCTCAAATATAGCTTATTTTAGTAATAAATTCTGATAACATTACAAAATACATAAGGGCAAGAAACAAATTATTTACCATGTTACTTGAAATCAAATATAAAATTATAGCCTTCAGGGGCCGGAGCAATAGCATAGCGGGGAGGGCACTGCCTTGCACATGGCCGACCTGTGTTTGTCCCTGGCATCCCATATAGTCGCTGATTCTGACAGGAGTAATTCTTGAGTGCAGAGCCAGGAATATTCCCTAAGCAGCCCCCCTGGGTGAGGCCCAGAAAACAAAACAAAAAATTACAACTTCTATTTAGAAGATTTGGGGAACTTATTTTAATCAGTCTATGATGCATGGTTATTGATATTTATGCTAGCAACATGAAAACCAGAAAAAAGCATCAAGCCACTGCCTAAAGAAAAATATCCATAATTATTTCATTGGGCAGCTCCTAATTTTACAAAAGCCTTTACAAATACTAAGAGATAGGACAATGATTGTTGGAACTTATTTCTCTGGACAAGAACTTGGTGCTGGAAGGGCAGAAAGTGACATGCAAGGCACCCCTGCACTGAGAATAGTGCAGACCACAGTGTCAAAAAGGAAAGAGAGTAAGAGGGAGAGAGAAAGAAACAAATTGCCTGCTCTAGAAACAGGCCTGGGATGGGAGGAGGAGAAGCAAGGGGAACAGGGAGATCGACAACAGAAAGTGTGCACTGGTGAAGGATGGTGTACACTGTATGACTGAAATCCAACAATGAATAATTTTGTAACCACAATGTTTAAATAAAGCATGTATATATGTTATATAGGCAAAACAAAATTCCTTTTTAATATTATATATGACACACCAGCTATACATCCCTAGAAAATCTAGGGAAGAAAATTTAGGAATGAGAAAGATAATTAATTCACCATTCTCCTATCAACATGCTCAACTTCCCTGTGAGTTCAACAAGTATCATACATCCTTATTACTAACCAAAACTTGGATAATGGGCTGAAGGTATGTATGTCAATCCATGATTCTAATAGACCATCATATCAGTTGGGAGTCATAAAGAAACAAGGTAGTACCATGGGAATTCAATTTCCCCTCCTGAAAGAAATTCTGATTAAAAAATAAAGTCTAGGACCCAAAGAAATAGCATGGAGGTAAGGCTTTTGCCTTGCAATCAGAGGGTCAGTGATTCGAATCCTGTCATCCCATATGGTCCCCTGAGCCTACCAGGAGTGATTTCTGAGCATAGAACCAAGAGTCGCTGCTGGGTGTGATCCCCCCCACCAAAAAAAAAAGTCTCCTTGCTTTTTCTTTGGGACATTTATATGCATCAGTAGAATAAAACCAGGTCAAAGGACAGGTCCCTCTTTTTAAGTACATGCAATCAGTGGAAATTTCTGGACAAAACCACTGATAGTAAAAAATTAAATTGTGATTTGTGATCAGATTTAAAATAATTGGTCATATGAATAATAAACAGTGAAATCAATACATACATTTATATATAGAATCCACATAAGAAAACTATTCAATGTAAGAGAAACTCTGAGAAAATCATAGTTACTTAACACAATCAAAAGGTGATCATTTGGTTTATGTACTGGACCAACCTTTATTACTAATAACTGAATGATTATAGACAAAATATTTAATGTCTTTGGCAACTATGTTTTCTGATACAAAGCAAATAACTTAGCCCCTAATAATTTAATTTAACTTTCTCCCTAAAAATTACATCTTTCACTTTTGTTTTTTTGCATATCATTAGTGTACTACTGTGCTGTGGAATACATCTGAAATTCTTTAAAATTATTTTTCATATTCCTACAATTTAAAAGTATTATGTTTTCCCTCCCTCATTCTACTCCATTTGTTATATCTGATATCATCACAGGTTCTTCAGAAAGTAAATATGAAACCTGACTCACATGGAGGACTCAATGAGTCTGCATTGTTCCTAAGCTGATGCACAAGAATACGTGGAAATTTAGTTTTCTAAACTAAAGTATAGGTTTCTTTTTGAGCTGATAACAAAGTAGACCAGTTACCTCTGAACTATATAGTTAAAAAATCAGATCTCTAAGATGAAAGAATAGCGTTTAGTAAGAGGAATACTTGTCTTAAACATAAATCATTTTTTCATGGATATATAGAAGAGGTTTGGGAAATGGTCAGGTTTTCATTTTATAGTTTGACTGCTTGTTCTGTGTTCAGTATATAGCTGTGACACCTCCTGTAGAATGCCAAATACATATTTGTAACAGCAACCATCTGTACCATGAGGACATATCCATATCAACCAAATATCTGTAGCTTGTGAGCTCTAATATTTCTGTCCCCTATATGTGACAGAACTGCAATACACCTTATCCATATCAAGGCAAGTAAAACTTGTACTGTATTTTAATGTTTGCATAGTATCGTTCAGTTCTTTCAACACATAGGTTTAGACTGGAATGGAATGGTTCACAGTAGACCTGAAGCAACTATACTATCCTATCTTCATTAAGTGCCTACACCACAGATAAAAACAATACTGTCCAACATTATGAAACCATCAGCAACACCAGTGAATGACTCAGCTTTTTCCAACTTTCTCACAGGTATGTGACTATTGAAATCAGGTTGTTTTGTTTGCTTACTGCCAAATCTAATTTGTTATATCTAATACTTATACCTAAAACACAAGTCATTACCAGTGTGTGATATCTAAAATAATGAGGCAACAAGAAAAACAGTGTATCCTATAAACCACATGTTAAATAAAAATAAAATCTCCTTTCATTAATATGTGAAAAAATAGAGAATTTTTAATAGAGTAAATTTATCCTAAAGTTGCAGAAAACCCACACGAAAAGTATTTAAAGCTGGGGGTGGGGGAAGTTTAAAGCTTAGATGGGGGACACAAAAAAGAGAAATGGAATCACCTTTACAAAGAGCTATTATACCTGATAGGCTCCATGCAAGACAGTTGAAATGTGAGTTTCAGTATTCAAAATAGAAAGGACACAATCATATGTCTGGTTAACTTACAGGAAATAGTTCCAGAGACAATTTTACACTAACTACAGTGATTTGAGCAATTTTTTAAAATAATACCAGCCAATTTCTCTCCATTATACTCTGCTGGCAGAAAATAAAACATTTTTCTTTGAAATGATTGCCTTTGGTTTTGTTAAATCATGCATTCTGTCAACATGTGGTCACCATTTTACATGATCTTTCTGCTTCCCTAGAAAAGAATAAATTCACAGTCTGAACCCTGATATAAATATGTAATCTTGCAACTGTTAAGGCTCCTTCTATTACTTCAAAATGAAGAGATAAGAAATGGATGTGATACTGAGAGAAATGAAACAAAAGATGATGACCAAATAAATACAAAATTCAGATTCTTGCATCTAGTCTATAGTTAAATGTAGAAAATGTCCATGTTAGTCATTTTTCTTACCATACTACAAAGGGATCTTTGTGATGTTCATGATTTTAAAACAAAGTATATGAAGAGACTATAGAGGTCTGTGATGAAATACCTTCTAGCAACTCTACTACGACTACCAAAAGGTTATTGTAGTAGTGGTTGTAATAATTATAAAAATGTTAAAGAAATCTTGGCATTTAATACTTTTTGGTAATAATTGTAAAATGTCTTGGCTCTAATTGTTTCCACTCATATACTACCCTCTTATATAGAGATCCTCATCTCTTTCCTCTACTCTGTACACTTTGATCCTAAATGATTTTACCCCCAAAAAAGTAGGTTTGATTTTGTTCTCCCCCTTTGAGTCTTTGTTACAACATACAGATGAGAAAACATCTCTATAAGATCATTATAGCATAGCTAACTAAACTAGGGCTAAGATCCCAGAGTGGGTACTCAGAGTACAACTTTGACTATGTTGGTTTTACTCTATAAGATAACTTTGACATATATTCTTAGAATAATTTAAAATAGGCCTGAATCCAAAGGAAAACAATAGAAACACTGCAAATAAGTGAAGAAAAAATTCTAGGTGAAGGAATCTTTAAGTATCAAAACAAATTGAGAACATCTGTTTCTTTATATATATTTATACATATATATATACTTATACATATGTATTTATATAGAGAGAAATTATTATTATACCTGATTAGTATAAAGCCCCATTTGTTCATTGGACTGCTAATAAGGGTGTCATGACATAGAAATACAGGCGTCCCATACATTGCCTAATAAGGACTTTGAAAGTTTATCTAGTATTCACCAGGCATACCTGGGTACAAGCCATCCACCAGCACCCACTCTGAAAGGTCTTACCGAAGCTACACCACCTGTTAAATATTTGAAATCTAACTCAAACTAAGCTCTATAGCATAAGCATTCAACATTGTGGTCTATTCATAAAAATAAAATAAAACAGTCTATCCTTCCTATGTCCTGTGACCAATGTCATCAAACACAGAATGTACTAAAAATGACAAATAATTGAGACTTTTCACATTTTAGAACTGTGATAATTAAATGTTACATATACATTATAGTCCTTAACCTTAAAATGGTAACAAAATTTGCACAAAACCTCTCTGAGCACAGTTTCAGTGGATCTATCTACAATGTCTCCATTTCAGCCACTAACACATGGCAGATAAGCAAAAACATAAGGGTGTGGGGAGGCTACCTTAAAATGACTAAAATTACTCTTAAAAAAAAAAGGCAGTGAAATTAGGGGCTTGAACAATAGTACAGCCACAGTGAGCTTGTTTTACCAACAGTCAACCTTGGTTAGGTCCTCAGCATTTCTATGGTCCCCAGGATCTGCTGGGAGTAAGTTTTCAGTGCAGAATCAGAACTAAACTTTGAGCATTGTCACTGTTACTCAAAAAACCAAAACCAAAAACAAACTAAAAACTCTGGGGCCTGGAGTGATAGCACAGTGTGTATGACACTTACCTAGAACACAGCCAACCCAGGTTTGATACCCAGCATCTCATAAGTCCCCCAAGCCCTCCAGGAGTGATTCCTGAGCACAGAGAAGGAGTAAACCCTGAGGACTGCTGGATGTGCCCCCATAAAAAATTTTTTTTCAGCAAATTTTAAAGGTCTTAAGAAAAAAAATCAACACATGTAAAGAACTTTTAAGATGCTAGGATTTGACCCCAGAATCTATGGTTCCTGTGGTAAATTTGAGAAGTCATATTTTTTTTAAAAAGTAAACTGAGTTTGCAAAAATGGAAATAAAATGATATGGTTGCTTTGTGTGGCCATCTGCCACTTTCATAAGTATTACCAGCTACAAAATTGAGATTAGTGGTAGTTTTACTATTGAAGCCTTCCAAAGAATAATTTTAATTCACAGTTTGAGAGCCAAATTTTGCTTTATGGTCCACATTTCACATAGTATTTCTGAAAACTAGAGCAAGCCAAGGGTCTGATTGGCATTTTGAAGTCTTTCAGATTAAAACATGATCCATCTATCTTCTGCTATTCATCTAATGTTGATCCCAAGACCCATATAAGTGAAAGTGCTTTTCCAAGTACAGTGTAGGTCTGACATATAATATTGAGTGGAATATTAGTTCATAACAATTTAGACCTTCTTTCCATCATTATTGTTATCCTATCCTTACACTAATTACCATTCCCACTACCTTTAATTATATAATAAAAAGGCTAAATGCTCTTTGGATTAGAAGTTTTCATATTTGCTTTGCTTACAAAGTATAAAAGTGCATTATATATGGTTTTAAATTAGTATTTTCTCCAATACTATTTATATTCAAGGATTAAGTCTTAAAATTTCTACTGATAAATACCTTTAAAAAAAAGAAATTCCTTTAGCAGATTTTATTTTTGGGTTCAAAACAGCATGGTCTTTAGAAACAGTAGGAAGAATATACTTGGGAGTTCAGTAGTTACTGTACTCTGTGTTTCATTCCACTACTGTTTTTGAAGAGATGGTTAAGAACTACATTTCAGTTTGACCATTTACAAATTGAGAGATGAAAAACTCACCAATATTCTGAATATATCATGTGAATTATGAAAAGACAACAAAGAATTTAGAAGGAAAACCCCTAACCATCCTCTATTATCATAATAGCATTGCTAACTATTAGAAAGAAAAAAAGAGGGAAATGAACAAAAGTAATTATCCAAGCTATCATTTGGCCTTGACAACAGAGTACCCCTCTTTAGACTAAGAAAAAGATCTATAACCGTGAGCTCTGTTCAAGAGTGTTACAAATAATAACTGTAAGTAGAGGAACTGCATCACCCCACATGCAGAAGAGACAGTCTCCACATGTGTCTTCTCATATATCTAAGAATGTGCATGCTCTGCAAAAGTAAAATTAAAACAGACAGATTTTCTTCATGTTTTATTCTTTCAATTTATATATTGATCAACTAGCATTCAATTTGATATTTTTTATATTTTTAAATTTCTTTTGCAACAAAATAAATAAGAAAATTTTCAGAACATATCACAGTTATTTTTCATACAACTTAGAACAATAAAAAGGCAAAAGTAAAAGTTCTACATCCAATTTTGATATCTTTCTCATCATCCACAGTGATCATTGACTTTTCTTGTATATTTTTCCAGGAAACACTGAGAAGCACATATGCAGCAACCTCAGCTTACCTACAACAATACAGTCATAATTCTGATCTGCTCTGAAACTTACAAAAATAAAATCATGTCCTATATGTTAGAATGTAGCGCTTAGCCAGGAGTAACCCCTGAGCATCAAACGGGTGTGGCCTGAAAAACCAAAAACCAAACACACACACACACACACACACACACACACACACACACACACACAAAGAATGTAGACCTTTCTCGTGTAATTTAATAATAACCTCGAGCCTCATTGGATGACAATACTTTATCTAGTTACCTACAGGAATATTAAAAATCATGTCAATTTTTATAATGAAATAAAAGCAATCAAGGAAGATTTGAGTTCATACTTTGCACTTAAGATCCATGGGTTCAGTGCCTGGAAATGCATGGTTTACTAATCAGTGACAAGGTAAAGCCCCTAAGCTCTCTGCTCGAAGTATGAGTCCTAATAGCACAACAGGGCCTAGTCTTCTCCAAAAAATTAATAAGATATAATTTCATATATTTTCTTGATGCATATATAAATGCTCATTAGAGAAGATTAAAGTATGATGAAATAATATTCACATTAAAATGTTAATCAAGAGTAGCATAATATATTAGGTCCAAAAAAGAATTCCATCATGTCCATTTGTGAGGAATAAAACTTAATTTGGTTACCTGACAACAAATGAAGCATGGGCCCCTGAATCTATTTACATATAGTTAAACCATGAAAACATTGTATTTGTATTTTTATTGCTTATCTATATATTATAATGGAAATATAAATATTAATTATATTTAATTAAATATTTATAGAAGTGTATAATTAGAAATATTAATTCAACTTCAGGTATTGATAATTTCAAATCAATTAATAGAAATGTTATAAAGGGGCCAGGAAGTGGCACTAGAGGTAAGGTGTCTGCCTTGCAAGTGCTAGCGTAGGACGGACTGAGGTTCGATCCCCTGGCATTCCATATTGTCCCCCCAAGCCAGGAGCAATTTCTGAGCGCATAGCCAGGAGTAACCCTTGAGCATCAAATGGGTGTGGCCCAAAAACCAAAAAAGAAAAAAAAAGAAATGTTATAAAGGTGCTATATTTCAGGATCTTGCTGTATCTAGTTGCTTTTCTGCAAAACATAATACAAGTGGGAATATAATATAGCTAACTCTAGCTTATGGCCCATAGACAGTTTGTTATTATTCATTTTGCCAAAAAGTATAAATGCTCTCTCTGAAGATCAGCATATGGCCAAAAGATGCATGGACACATATAATTTTATTGTAATAAATAAATCAAAATAATAAATTAATAAATAATCAAGACAATGATATAATATGATGTTACATCAGTGGATGACACATATTAAAAATAGTGTGTTGGTGGGACGTTATGAAAAAAAGAACTCTCATCCACTGCTGGCGGGAATGCTGCCTGATTCAATTCCTATGGAAAACAGTATGGAGGGCTTTCACTAAACTCAAAATTGAGCTGCTGATTGACCAAAAAAATCACCATTCTGGGTGTCTATCCCCTGGATAGAAAAATATTTATTCAAAATAATTTATGCTCAATAAATTCAATGAAAAAATCCATAAATGAATTAAGAGAAACAAAAACAAAACAATGTATGTACACTGCTATTCACTGCAGCACTCAGTACAATAACTAACAATAACATAGATGTCCAACAACAAAGAGTAGATTATAAAGATATGGCACATGTATACAATGGAATAGGCCAGACCTGCAAGGAATGATTCAGTTATGTTATTCACTCTAACATAGATTGAACTGGAAGATATAATTATGTTAAATAAAGAAAACCAGGAAAATAAGAATAAATACAGGTTTATATAGTTATTTGTAGTATTTAGAAGGAATGCAACAGTTTAATTGGGTGTTCTTTAGAACCACTCTTGTATATTCTCAGAGAATAGTAAAAAGTAAAGAAATTAAGTGGAGGAGGATAAAAACATGTAAAATAATTGGGGTCAGGTTAACTACTTGTATTAAGAAAGGACAGAGCTAAATATGCAAGCTACAGAGTCAAATCATGGGTCCCAAACTTTAACAGTCAAACTTAAAAACATGCCTGGTATGATGGCAATTTATACTAGAAGGTGGGGGCATGGGATGGATTCTGCGAACCCTGGTGGAGTGAGTTTGACATTGGTGGAATTGATCCTGAAACACTGTCTGTCTAAAACTCAACTATGAGTAACTTTGACAATCATAATTATTTAAGTTAAAAAAAAATAAGTAGCAACCTAAAGTAGTAGAAACAATTGTTTGAGGTAAAAAAAAATCATACCAGTCAAAAAAGTCATTACTGCAACCTAGATGGAACTGGAGAGCTCATGTCAAGTGAGATCAAACCCGAAGAAGAAAGGTAAATGGAATGATCCACTTATCAGTGGTATATAGAATAACTGGATGAGGAAATAAAATAGAAAATTGGGGGATACCTAGATCATCCTTAATCCAAGAGCCTAGGAGAAAGAATAGAAAAGATAAGAAATCAACTGGAAAGAAAAATGAGAATGGGAAATAATGGAGAATTAGGGCTCAGGGTTTCTGTTATATTCTTTATGTGGGAGAGTGGTACAACTAATCCAAAGCACAGACTCAATGACATTGAAAACATGAGGTATAAGATACAATTATCAAACATTGAATGTGCCTGCCAGGGTGACATGCAGGGAATTGGAAAGGGTGAGTGGGTGATGAATGATGGCATATAGAATCACTGGTGATGGGAATTGACACAGGTGGTAGGGTTGGTATTGAAACAGATGTCAAATACTCACCTATCAATAACTTCATAAACCATGGTTTTTATTTAAAAAAAAGTCATTGTCATAGGACCCCTGGGCTGACCACTTAGTCCAGGTGAACAAGATTCCCCCCACACCAGGCGGGTCTTCAGGGCCACGCCTGGTTAATGGGGCCCTGGGGGGAGGAGGTGAGAAATTCCTCCCTAGGCATCCAAAAACTACAGAGACTCGGCTGGGCTCGGAACACTCCACATGCCAGGATTTTGTGGGCCTTTGACTGCTATGATGGGGGCTCTGGGCAGGACAGCTAGCCATAGGACCCCTGGGCTGACCACTTAGTCCAGGTGAACAAGATTCCCCCCACACCAGGCGGGTCTTCAGGGCCACGCCTGGTTAATCGGGCCCTGGGGGGAGGGGGTGAGAAATTTCTCCCTAGGCATCCAAAAACTACAGAACCTCGTGGGGGCTCACGCCCCCAAGCGTACTTCATGTATTCAAAATATTCCTTATTCTTATGTTATGTTTTGCGTATACAGAATGTTCATTTTGTATTCTGCCCTTTCCCACACCCCTACAAAGCTCTTTTTTACTCCTTAACTCTCTAACCCCCTCTCAAACATCACTAACCTACATTACTCTTTTTAACTTCAGTAATGTACAATCCTAATCACAGTCCAAAGCTGTGCGTTGTGTGTGACAACCCCAAACTGTTTCAAGATACATAAAATGGACACGTATTTCTTTAGAATATTTTGTGGTTTTTCTCTGACAGCTATAATTCTTACTAAATGTTGTCTTATACAGTGATGATTCTAACCACTTTTTATCTTCTCTTTTTGAGCTGTTTAACAAGGAATTTTGGTGGAAGAGTCCCCCAGTTTAATGCTTATGATTGAACCATGTCATGGGAATCATTGGAATTGTTCTTATGGCCCCCATATGCGCCAATAACACTACGTGGCATTGATTCTTATTTGCATAGGCACATTAAAATGGGAAAATACTATACATACAAATAAGATCCTATCTAATAGAGATTGAAACACACAAATCTTGTAGTGCAAGGGGACCTTACACCCTGAACATTGACATAACGACCTGGCACAGACCTCAGAAGAAAGGGCATAATCCATTCTTCCCTGAACCAGGGAAGCCATCCACGAAACATCCAGGCTGGTCTATAACATCACCTGGAAGCAATCCTCTACCACGGAAGACCTACACTGCTCAGACTTCGACCTGCTCAAAAGAGACTTCCCTTAACACTGAGAAGACTTAACAACAACAACGACCTGCTTACAGGACAGGGCTCCCTGCACTGCCCTTTGATTGTGAGGTGAAAGGAGAGGATGCTCCACATCCTGACTTCAATGTAAGATATGCAGATTCCAGGATCTTTAATACAGAAACATGATACCAACAACAGAGACTGTGTGAAAAATAAAAGTGTGTTGGCACTACAGACAATATATTGGATTGGACGATCTAGCTTGCCTGGAGCCTAGACTTGGTCTTGTGCCAGGAAACTTCAGGGGTCTGGTCTCTTTGTACTTAGGCCAAGGTTATTTCTTTCCATGTCCCTCATATTTTGGTGGGCCTATGCAAACAACAATTGCCACTCTAACACCATTTTTACTGTGCTCCTTTGACTCTAATCCTTAAAAAGAACTCACTTAAAATTTGAGGTTAACTTAAGCTAATATGCATGTATATGGAAATGTAAGAAAATACTATGCCTGTAATGTTTAAGGAGTTACGTAAGTTTTATGGCTTTAGATTGCCTTGTGTACTGTTAAGAAATATTATAATGTGTTACAATCTGGGGACTTGAGGGACAAAGTAATTGTACATGGATTCTGTCTTATTTATCTTAATGTTCTTTGGCTGAAATTTAAAAGTTAAGATATCAGCAAGGGGACTTCTGAGGATTATGTTATGGGTGATTGTCCTTCCACTGTAACTTTACCTTGTCCTCTTTCTTTGCACCCTTGTTCTCATAATTAAAAATAAAAATTAAAAAAAAAGTCATTGGACTTAGTAACTAACTCCCTTTTGCATTCTAAGAAAATTCATTTCTGAAGCCATAAAACAATAATTTACTTCTATTCCACTTAATACACCCTCTTGGGCATCACTGAGTTTATAATCCTGGTAACAAATGCCCTTGTGGAAATTTTTGACCAGCCAATCAAAGTGAAATGTGCTATATCCCCAAGTGTTTAGTATACAACACATGATTTTGTGAACCTCTCACCTACCATGTACAAACAAGTCCCTGAAAATTAAAGTGTGGAATTCAAACGCCTTTGTCCTCAAAACAAGCACAGTCTGCCAGAAATGCTTCCTTCTGTGAACTTTTGGCATCAACAGGGCAGAAAGCACTATCCTCTGCATCCAGCTGCCAACAACATGCAAGAATATCCAAAAAGAAGCAGCCAGGTAAATTGTTTAGACCCACGACCTAACATTCTTCTTGGCATACAAAGATTCATTCTTTCATCGTCCAAAAAATGCAGCCAATTGGAAAGGCAGTAAATTCATTATTCTAAAACATAGTGAATGATTCAGATAAACAACCTCCAATCTTTAAAATCCTGTTTCTCATTCTTTAATTGTCAAGGCCAGAATTTAAAATCCATTGAGGAACTATTCCTCTGAAGCACCTTTTGAAAAGATATCAGCAATTCTCAAACACAGACTAAACAATAAACAAAATATATAGCAATATGCAGGGCTATTTTGAAATAGATATAGAATGTCTTTAGTTGAGTATGAATATACTCAAAATTCATAGTCCATAAAATATGTAGGAATGTTTGGATGTTACCTTCCTAAGGGCAATTTGGAAATAAAGGCATCTTGATAGTGTATGAAGTTTTATTAAGTTGTTAAAACAAATCTCCAGATTGATTTTCCTCCATGACAGCACTGTGTCCTGAAAGAAGTTAGACAGGCTAAAGCAATTTAGGTTTACATTAGTCCAGCATGGACTGTCCTCTGTATGATGAAACTGTGAATGATACTAGAGATAAAGGCACAATCGTGCTTTTGGAAGTTGATAATTTGGGGTGGAGACAAAAGAGAATTACACATATTATGGTATACAGAATGGAGTAAATGCTAAAAGAGAAGAACAAACCAATCACTTATCATGGATATTTTGTCTTTAAATGAAAGGTTTCTAATGCTCACTAGTCCTCTCATTCAAATCAAGCATTCAGTTACTTCAAAAACAATTACCAGACTTAATAAGATAAAAAGATTAAAAAGTGGAAGAGACAGAGACCATTGACTTTCTGAAATTTTTCTCTTAGTGAAAGGAATAGCATCCAAAAAACTGCATAATAATTTAACAAATACACTAAAATTGGGGAAGAGTGATAGTACAATAGGGCAGTTGTCTAACATGGTCAGCTCAGATTCAATCCCTGGTATCTCATATGGTCTCCTGAGACTTCCAGAAGTGAATCTTTTGTTTTGTTTTGTTTTTGGCCACGCCTGGTGATGCTCAGAGATTACTCCTGGCTATGCACTCAGAAATCACCCCTGGCTTGGGGTACCATATGGGTCACCAGGGGATCAAACCACAGTCTGTCCTAGTGCATGCAAGTCAGATGCCTTACCATTTGCTCCACTGCTCTGGCCCCAAAAGTGAATCTTAAGAGCAGAGCCAGGAGTAAGTTCTGAGCATAGACAGGTGTGGGTCCAAAAAAACCTAAATAAATTACCTTAATAAGAAGAACTTATATTTAATCAGGGTTTATGGTACATCAATGAACTAAATATTCAACATATATTTTTATCCCCCAAATCCTCATAGTTATACAAGCACTAAAATGAGGTATATATACATCCAGGGCATGAAACAGCTTTGACTAGAATCCTGCTACTATCAATTATTATACATAAGATCCTTGGACAAACTACTGAACCTCACTTTACTCTGTTTTTGTGAATGTAATATGAGATTCATATCAGATTCTCAAATTTAAGATGCTATTGATAAGAAAATGTTAATTTCAGAAAGATTAAGGAATGTATATATCTTAAACTCTAACTCAAGTATGAATTTAAAATAACATTCAGCACATATGGTTACTGTATGACTAAAGAAAAATGCAAGCAGAGGACTATTTGTCTTAAGTTTAATATTAGCCATTGTCTTTTAATTATACCTAGTTTCCAAAGGGAAACACATTTACAACAAATTTAAATGATATATGTATTTGTCTGTGCATGCACACAATTCTCTAGGCCGTTGAGAATTTATATCACAAAGTTAGATGTTTGAAGAATAAGCTATAGCAATAAACAAAGGTTGGATAAATCATGTTCTAGACAGATGGCAGTTTGAATGAAAGCGATAGGAAGTATGAACATGTGTAAAGATGAAAAAATTGTTACAAATAGAGAACAAAGAGAAAGTGGAGAGAAATATCCATGGATAAGAAGCAGGTACCAGGGCATTGTCCTTACTTTGAGAACACACTAAGAAAGTAGCCTTTTTCAGGAGTAGTGAGAGAAAACTCATGAAGGGGGACAATCTCACACTAGAGACTAGAGACAGTCTCACACTGCTCAAAGACAAAGTAGAAGAATCCAGTTCAAAGAATAATGTTTTAATCCAAGAATAAGAATTAGTTTTTCTATATCAAGGGTTTTCAACCTCACTATGATTGGCATTTTGGACAAGACAACTTTGTTCTGTGAGGACTTCTCTGTGCTATTCGGCATATCCATTTTCTATCCATTAGCACTCAGTAGCAATAACAAAGCATGGGAACAAAAAATATCTCCAAATATTGTAAAATATCTACCCGGGGTAAATATAATCACTCACAAAGAACTACTGAACTAGAGTGGGGCTCAGGAGAACTAAAGTGAAAAATGACAGATTCAAAAATGCTAAAAGAAAAAATTTAATAGAGCTTATTGATGACTTCAGTTGGGGATAAAAGGAGAGACAGTAGAGAGGTTACAGTCCTGTCCACAAGTATTGAGTGCATATCTCAATAGTTGATGATTCCATTCACTGAGACAGGAAACCTGGGTACCTGATCAGACTGAGAGACACATTTTGAGTTCATTTGCATGGTGCAAAATTCAAGCTATCCACAGGGAAAATAAATGGCCTTGATGTCAAATGTGTACATTGATAATTAGGATGAAGCTCTGAAAAAACATGAACAGCAGGCAAAATGAGTACAGAGATAACTTTTTACAAGTATATATGCAAAAACATGTTTTATTTAAAGATACAATAAAATTACTTTATTTTAATTTCTGGAAATTAGAATATCCCTATGGTAAACATATCCAAACCTTTGCATACTGTAAGTTAGCATCTTAAAAAATTATCTCATTATTTTCATCCAAACCACTCCAAGAGCAAAGTCACAAACAGAGTACTTCAATATAGGATAGACAGAGCTAAGCAAAATGTAACTTAACATATGCATGGTTCACCTCAAAAAGGGTGCTCTTTCAGAGGCTTAATTTGCAAAGCAAAGTTCAAAAATGAAGATCAAGAGCGACTTTTTTTGGGGTCTCTACTTGTCTTTTTTGCAGAAATCAGTAATCTCCTATACTAGCATTTTGAATTATATTCTGATTGCAGCTACCTTGACTGAGACCCAAGCATTCCTCATCAATGCTCAGATTCACTTGATTTCTTCACTAGTGGTATATGATAAACATAAGAAAATTCAATACTTAATCACTTCAGAAGTCTAGGATTTTTGAAGTAAGAGTCCATGACCTTGGGGATTACTTGCTGAAAGAAAAAAAAAAACAAGTTCAGTTCTATTATTTAGCTCCCAAATTCTTAACCTTGACTTAAAATGTCCTTCACTGCCAAAAGAACCAAAAAGAACATCTGCTGTTTTCACATGGCTCTTTTCCAGAAAATTTTCTTGGCCAGCAATACAACCGAGTTCAACATGACCCACATATGAGAGGGGTATGAGTGTCTGTGACTTCCCAGGAAACTTCCATTCATTAAAAACATGTGCTACCTTTTAGTCAGTTTTTTTTGCACAAAAATCCCTACAACTTCATAATATCTATAAAGAATCATGGGGAGAAAAATGATTCCTAATTGTACCCATTTTGAAAACATTTTCTCACTATGCAGTGAGTGTACCCTACAAAAATTTTGATCTATTTGCATTTAAGGACTAGGTACATTTTGTAATATATACCATAATAATAATAATAATAATAATGTAGCTAAGTTTTTCTCAAAGTCTCAACAAACTTTCTTGAAAAATAGGCAAGTAACAGCAACACAAGATCAGAAAAGAAATCCTCATGCACTTCAAGAAAAAAAAATTATGCTTACATGTATCTGTTATTTTAGAGATATTTTGTTTTCAGCTTTTGTCAGATGGGAAATATTCAGGATAAGATCTTCAGAAAACTAATTTTATGGGCTACAAATTCTAATTTCAAACCTTATGAGAGAATAGCAGAAAGGGAAGACCACTCTAAACAGTATTTCTATTTCACTTATCATATGCTAAAAATCAACTGTTGTCATTGACAAGACAGTTATAGATGACCAGAAAATGGACAAGACTGCTGTAGAAAAGAAAACAGAGGTGGACAAGTCAGATTGTCTTCTGGGTTTCAGGTGACCTGTTTCACGTTCTAGGAATCTCAAATACCAAAATAATACCATTACTTAACTATGCCAACTTGAGTTTCCCAGGTGATATGGACTTTTGTTGAATAGCACCACCCCCAGATCACATCAAAACAATGAGAAACTTTACCCCTTTCTGATACATCCTATACTTAGTTTGGTTTGTTTATTTGGTTTTTTTTTTTTTTTTTGGCTTTTGGGCCACACACGGCAGTGCTCAGAAGTTACTCCTGGCTATTTGCTCAGAAATAGCTCCTGGCAGGCACAGGGATGATATGGGATGCCGGGATTCGAACCAACCACCTTATGTCCTGGGTCGGCTGCTTGCAAATATCGCTGTGCTATCTCTCCTGCCCATATACTTAGTTTTTTTGTGTGGATACAGGTAACTATAAGACTGGATGTGGTCTGACCGCGAAATTCCTTATGGCACATTCAAGAATCATATTTTATATAGAGTCAATGAGTAAGTATTATGGAACAGAGACCCTTGTTCTACTATACTTTAGGAACATCACTGTGAATTCAAATGAAGGGTATAATTAAAGGGTTACCAGGAAAGTGTGGGAGAAGAAATGATTGGGACATAACAGTTTTGTCCAAGATATCATTTTAAACTTGACAGAAATATATTTCATCAAGGAAATCAGGCAGACAAAAAGCCTTTGCTTTAAGTCCTTAATTTAGATGGTTGGGCAAAAAGGAGCATAAAAAATAGTGAAAAACATAGAAGCACTGATTCCTAAAGTATACCAGAAGACAAATGAATATTAGAAGAATAAAAAGATAACAACTAGTGCATCATCAAGGAGTATGAAATTCAAATAAAAAGATATATTCTGACATTCTCCACAAAGTCAAATGATGTAAGTCCACTGGATAAAGTCAATTAACTGGTCAAAGATTTTTTCCTTGACAATAGAGAATAGGAAACACGAAGTCAGATATCTATGAAAAAGGGGAAATTTTAAGCATATGTTGCCATTTTGAGAAAGTTGGCTATGAAGGAAATAAAAAAGATCTAGAAGAGAACAGAGATAAAAAATGTTGTTTTAATGATGGGAAAGCTTGAATCAACTTGTAAATTGTAGAGAAACTACAGATAACAGCTGCACTGGAGGAAATCACCATGGACACAACATAAAAAAAGTATAAATAACATGAATCCTAACAGAGATAAGTTTCAAAAGCTGTATAAAATGGTTTGCATGATAGAATCCTGGGTTTGATGCTTTGCACACTATCATACCCCAAGTATTACTGGGAGCAACCCCAAGTACTTAACCAGGTGTAGTCTCCAAATGAAGAAAACAACAGAAAGAATTTGTAACCTAGAGAAAAACAAAAGATATTTCCCAACTACTTGCATCATATACACAAATACATTTAAGGGCAAGAAAAAATAAATATGGTCAGAATGATAAAATTATACTGGTAATAACAAAAAGGTAATTAAAATCTAGAGTTAAACTAGATGTCTATTCATTTTGCATTTGTTTTATTATAATCAGAAAGTTTGTTTCACAGAGAAGTTGAATCATGCAGTTTACTTAAACTACTTATAAACTAAATTATGCTTGGAGATATTGCTTACTTTGATATAACTACAGTAAAGGCATCGTAAGTAGAGGTATCAGAGAGTTACCCTAGAGAAAAGTGCATAAATTGCAAACTAATTATATGCTTTCTATTATGAGAATATACCTCATAAAAATATAAAACATATTTTAAAATACTGTTTTATAAAGCAAACTGTTTTTAGTTAATACTTTCAGTTACTCCATTTGGAATCTAAATCTAACACTTGCAAGTACTATTTCTGCAAATTGTTCATGTGATTAATTCATTTAGTTGATTTTCAGTCACCCATCATTTTGAATTATGTATTTAATGCTGTTTATATTTCTATATCTTGAGAGTTAAGATTTCAAAAAAGAATTTTCCTTTAATTGGCAAAATTCAATTCACATGTGGTAGCAAAAGAACTGCAAAGAAGTAAAACAACCAATGAAAATCTAGAGCACAGAGACAGTTTTTGAAAAGGTGAAAATCAGTGGACTAGGATGAAATAGATGAAATAGGTTTTCAAGAATGGGAATGAAGCATAATAGGATTTCAAGAAGTGTGTTTGTTTGCTATTTCCCCGTCTAAGTAGACATCAGAATCTTGAAGGGGCAACTTGGTAAGGCCCGCAAAAAGATATCAGAAAGCCCATGCCAGAGGGGTTTTGTTTTATTTTGTTTTTATGACTTGAATTGCTAATAACCAGAGCAGCCACTTTTCTTCATTAAATGTTAAAATATTAATAATTAGGCGACATAAAAGTGCCATGTTTTATAACTTCCTAAGATGGTAAGTAGATATTGTTAAAAATTGAAATGATTATTAAAGTAACTCAAGAAAAACTTCAGAAATCTGATGCCATGGCAAAATTATTTCTGATCTATAGAAAAGACAAGAAATTGGTTCCCCATGCCTACCAGGTGTGATTTCTGAGCATAGAGCCAGGAGTATTCTCAGAATGCTGTAGAGTGTGACCCAAAAACAAAAAAAAAATAAATAAATAAATAAAAAGGAAATTATAAAATGGGTACTTGATATCCCACTATTTTAAAGGCAAGATTGACATATATATATATACCTTTTATCTCTTTTCAGTCTCATCTGTTTAATTAAAACTATACAATCTTATTATCTGCAATAACATTTTTAAGTATCCAACCTTAGTATGAATCATCTTGTTATTCAGATGTATAACTACATGTACTTTCTCCCTCCATCTGCACCTTTTTGTTTTTGTCTTCCATAAAGACATACTACTTATGTTATATACCTACATATTCACATTAATAACCTTGTTCTGTTATCTATGAGAACAGTTTTGGGTTAATCTAATTTGGTTCCTTCATTTCCAATCTGAAATCACCACTTTCTTCAATGCAGATCTTCTAGTCACCAGAACATAAATGCATATATGTTCAATTTAAAGATTGAAACTGAGAGTATTGCAGAAATGCTTTAATACATGCTACAGTGATTGCAACTCAGAAAGTACATTAAAAAGCATGGAAAAATAACTTTATTATTCTGGTGGGGCCGGTGAGATAGCATGGAGGCAAGGCATTTGCCTTGCATGCAGAAGGATGGTGGTTCGAATCCCGGCATCCCATATGGTGGCCTGAGCCTGCCAGGAGTGATTTCTGAGCATAAAGCCAGTAGTAAGCCCTGAGCGCCGCCAGGTGTAACCCCCCAAAAAATTATTGTTCTAGTGATTAGTATAGAAAGATTCCTAACCTGAAAAAAGCTGCAGCACCTACTTTAAGTTCCATCTTATTATATTTTTCCATCTACTATATTTCATAGAACATTTCACTTACCCCCTATTCCCCGACCTTTTTAAGGGTTGGGAAATGGAAGATTACTTGCTACATAGAGAATATGTACACTCATTAACTACCAGGATTAGCGACAAAGATTCACTACTGAGGTTAATGAAGATCATGAAATCACAGGTAAAATGGGATGTGTCCTTTCTCTGCTTATGTAATAGATTTGACACCTGTTAGTCATAGTAAATCAAAATGCATCCACATATAAAAGGAATGTACTTTTTAATTAAATTCTCAGACTTTTTTCAAAGTAGTCAAAATCATCAAAAATTTTTTCTCAGCAGGTATATAGATCTAACCTTGCACACAGCTCACCCATGTTCGATACCTAGTACCACAAAAGAGCCCCAAACTTCACCAGGAGAAAATCTGTGCACAGGCTAAGTGTGGCCCCAAAATAAAATAAAATAAAAAATAAAAAAGAGTTTTCCCTCTTATCCCAATTATTCCAAACTTCAATTTCAGTGTAGTTCATCCTAATCATGTTCTGAAATCTTAAGCCTTATTCATTGCTAACCCTTTCTAAATCCTCAAACTGTTTCTTCAACTACTATACGAATCCCTCTTGGAATTTTTTCAGGCTAGAAAGGTTTAGAAAAGAGGATGAGTTCTCAAGGGGTAAATCTAAACCTGACCCACTAAGGTTCACAGTGGCAGCATCCATAACAGAAGCACTATTGTGCTGTTATAAATGCCAGTGGTAGCACAGGGGAGAGATTGAGCATCATGTAACTATTATCTAATATGACTTTTTCATGAACATAGATAAAAATTCATTGTTGAAGTGTTTAATTTACTGATGGCAAATATTTTCATGTATCCCAAGAGCAGAGTATATTTCTTAACAGTGGCTCTTTTTTTTGGCCCTTTTTCTAGGGGTGTTATTATTATCATAAATGGTCAGTATATAGGAGTGGGGGTGGGAGAAAACAGTAAGAAATTTGGTTTATCTCACATAAAACCCTGAATTTTGGGCCAAAGAGATAGCATGGAGGTAAAGCGTTTGTCTTGCATGCAGAAGGACAGTGGTTCAAATTCCAGCATCCCATATGGTACCCAAGCCTGCCAGGAGTGATTTCTGAGTGTAGAGCCAGGAGTAACCCCTGAGCACTGCCAACCCAAAAAAACAAAACAAAAAACCCTGAATTTTTTCAGAACACAACTATATTTTCATATCACTATTCAAATCCTTGCATTCCTCTACCCACTATTCCTCTGGGATACTACTCCAAAAAAAAAAAAAAAAAAAAAAAAAGCCTGATGATGGGTTATCACCAAGCCTATCTTTGAAATGTTATTTTTATGAGATTAAAAAAAACTATTTGGGGGCCAAAGAGAGTGTTCAGTGGATGAGGTGGTTGCCTTACATGTACCTAACAGGTTCAATCCTGGCATCACATATGATATCACAAGTGAATCCTGAACATGTAGTCAGGTATAAGCACTGAGTACTACTACCAGGTATGGCCAACCCCCCCAAAATGCATTTTTATTAGAGATGTATCATCTTTATAATGCTTTGATTTACACCTCCTAAACCTCATATATGTTTTCCCCGTGTCTCATTCTGTTGGCATGCATGTAAAATTACTATCATTCAGAAATTTCAATGAACTGTTTTCCACCAATTAACACAAATGAAGGCCCCATTGGGTCTTTGAAAAATTCTTTTAACCTCAAAATTTGACAGTAATATGTATTATTTTTGTGATTAAATCACAAACTTCCCACATTACTTTCTTTCAGGAACAAAGATGTGATCCAACACGTGCATATGATCAGGGTAGAAATAGATAGGCGATGGGAAAAAATGTATTAACATTTGACATGTGTTTAACCATAGATATAAATTTATTTCAAAATGAAAGTCAACTCGTTTCAATTTAGATAATTTTCCTCTACCCCATAAAAAACAGTTGCCTTGGCATACTAAACCCCCCACATTCCCAACTGTGCATACCTAGTGCAGTGGGGTAAAAATAAAATGGAGCATGAAGAGAAAGGATTTTCTCGAACTTAGTTTTTAGCAAACATAATTTGACTCTTACAATAAAAATGACCTGTAGGTAAATTTGTCTATAAAGTCTGTTGTACTCAAAGTGATGAATACTTCCTTCTGAAGGGCAGATAATCACATTTAGGAGATGTAGATGGGGAATGAATCACACCTGAGAGTGCTCAAAACGTACTCTTGGCTCTGTGCTCACTGACCACTTCTAACAGTGCTGATGGACAATATACAATGCACAGAGGGATTAAACTCGGTCAGTCATGTACCAGGTAAATGCTCTATTCCCTCTGACTTCTCTACTTTATTTTTTAACAAGAATCATTTCCTGCTAAAAATATTCAGGCCCATAGATACTGGGGCCATGCGGGCTACACCCAGCACTGCTCTGAAAGCCATGCAGAGCCCGAGAACCAACTTGGAGTATCTCATTTGAGAAGCATGTGTTCCACTACTTTGAGTACTAGCCCAAAGGGAGAGCATACTTTATCTATCAAAGGACAGATCAGCTGGTATTTTTTCAGGTTTGACAAGGAGAAAGATAAAGATGTTCCTACTCATAAAAATATAAATCAAAACAAAAAAACACCCAATATTTAGCTGTTACAATCCAATGGACCTCATACATATGTCTTTAAAAACTGATTAGTAACAGGAAAAAAATCCATATGCCATATTCCTCTGAATGTAACCCATCAGATATACATATTTTGTATTCCCTTTAAGATTTACTAATAGTCAAAAGTTCATTACAGAAAATCAACCTACCAAGTAAAAACAACAATGGCTAGGGGGAGGTATGCTACACTGAAGTAGTTACTAGAATGAAATGCAACTATCACGAAACACTTGCTCATTGATTCTTTAAAAATCTATTATTTCCTAAGTACTAGCAGTTGAATACAGAGCCTAGGCTCTAATGTTAAACACCACTCATACTCTACCTTAAAGGAATGTATGGTCTTCAGTAGATAATGAGTTAATAGAAAATATATAAATGGAATCATAGTGCCATAAACAAGTGAATGTAGGGTGCTAAGAAAGGATTTCGAAATGACTTCCCAGGGCTTAAAAAAATCTAGGAATACATAATAATGTATTGACCACAAACATTTTAAGGCAATATCCAAATAAAGGGTCTAGCATTAGGGGGGAAGGTAAACTGTGATATATTTCACAATAATATTTAAACACTGAGAATAAAATATATCGAGCAAAAAATAGCATCAAGCTCACCATTCAAGGAAGTGATATGAGGCTTTCTGAAGCTTAGGAAAAATAGAATGCCATTTTAAGAATCACATTCAAATATACCTCAGGGCTAACATTTTCACAGGATTCATGTGCAATTATTTATTTGTTGCTTGGCAGAGTATCTTATCACTAGCCAGCACACCTGTTATGCCAGAACATTTACATAGAAAAATCACATTGTTTTACTGAGAAATCTTGCTGCCCATAAAATGATAGGATGTTTAAGAATGATGACTAATTCATATGCATTTAGATGTATAAAGATTTTTCTCATGCCATTCTTCAGATTCCTTTAATATTTTCCATCAATTCGTTGACCAATCTGTAGCATTAAGAAAGCCACACTGCAATTACTCTAGTACTCTAAATTTCTAGTACATAGCATATATTCACAAAGTTCTGAAGGGGGGGAATAAGGCATGTAAATAGCAACACTATGACAGTATTTTTATGTAATCAGCACTATTGCTGTTTATTGGTGGTGTTGTTAAGAAACTTATACCTCAAATCAAGCACAATAATGGAGAGTTGGAAGCAGGGGGTAGTCTAGAAAGAGCTAACAAAAGGACAAAAATCCGTGATTTATCATTTACTAATTCTAAATTTCTATACCCTCATTGATAAAATGAGTAAACAAAGAGTTAATCTGTTATAAAATGACATATAAAACATTTAGTTTATATTCTGACACCAGATAGACACTTCATAGGTATTTCAAATATTATAGAATAAACTGTCTCTGTATTCCTTTAGTGGAAAGACCATTTGTAAAATTTTAAGCAAAAAAAGTAATTATTTTGACTCAACCATGTAAGTACGACTCAGTATTTTTCTCATGTATCTGGGAAAAATGCCTGACAATAGAGTTTCCGAGGAAACTTTGAATGGTGGTTTGATAGTAAATAAAATTCATCAAAGAAATCCCCCCCCCAAATGTTAGAAAAACAAACTCAATAGCATATTATGCACATTAAACACCATGACCAAGTAGGATTTTCCCAGGAATGTGATGTTTCTATGTTTCAAGAGTTCTGAACTGGCCAGAGTTCAACAATATAATAAACTACACATTCAGAAACAAAGAGATGAGAAAAAGGCACGTGGTTTTGTCAATTGCTGCATTTACTCAAATTCAATATCCTTCCATAAAAAAAGCTCTCAGGAAATTAGCAATAAGATGAATCTTCCTCAACATGGAAAAAAAATTTAAAAAGAACATGGCTAATTGAATTCTTAGAGAAGACTTAAAACCTCACCCAATACGGTTCTGGAACAAGACAGGGATGCCTAATTTCATCACTGCTATTCAACATTGTAGTAAAATTTCATGACAAAAAATTATACAAGAAAATGGAATAAAAAGCATCAGACTAGGGAGAAAGAAATAAAATACAAAAGTAATACAGAGAGCCTCGATCCTAAACATCTGACCTTCCAAAACCTAGTGATTACTTTAGTGGGGAAAAATATCACCAAGTTCCCCCTGGAATATATTCCTTTTTAAATGAACTAACTTCTCTTACCAGTTAACCCTCCCACTACCATCACCAATTATATGCCAGGCTGCTACCATCTCCTAGATTATTCCAGTACCTACTATATCTACACTGCTATAAATAGAAAATCTTCAGGAATCCATAAGAAAACTATGAAAATTCAGGGAGGAAATTGGATGTGTAGTATCAGCACAGAAAAATAAGTTCTGCTTCTATAGGACAAGAATGAAAAAAAATACGAACAAGTTAAGAAAGCTATCACATTCACAACAACTAAAAAAATGAAATATATACCTAGCTATATATTTAACCAAGGAGGATAAAGATTTATTATGCATATAACTACAAATGAATGCTGAAGTAAACTAGGAATAATTAAATTCCCTTAAAAACTAAAAACAACACGAGAACAGGAAGCATACAGAAAAGTTCACTATTCCTTTCTCAATATTGATATATATGTAAAACTCCCCTATAAAATAAAGCCTATATGTGGTCAAATAAATGTGAAAACATAGCATGTTTATAAAATGATTAAATGCTGTCAAGATGTTAATATTATCAAAAGTTATCCATTAATAAATTCAATCTTAATGAAAAGGCCACCACCAACTTGTGGAAAATAAAATGCTAATCTGAGCTTTATATGGAAGTTCAAAAGAACCTACATAGTAACAAGTCTTCAAAATGAGAGCTAACTTGTAAAACTCATACTTGATTGTCTTACAACTTACAACAAAGTTATAGTAATCAAACCAGTGTGGTGTTTGCTTAAACATAAACACATAGATCAATGTATAAAAATAAAAAATTCAAAAATATATGTTTACATCTATGGTCAATTGATTTTTGAGAAGTATCCATCTATGAAAAAATAATAGTGCACTTAACAAATGAATTTCCACATTTAAAAAAGCTGAAACTCTCTACTACATATGGAAAATTAAAAATTGAACTTAAAATGAATAAAAAAATGTAAGTAAATTTCAATTGTTATAAGACTGTGAGAAATAAAAACACAGGGAAGAAAGTCTAAAAGCAGGACTAAGAGAAAAAAAACAATAAATTGAATCTCATCAAAAGTAACAACTTGTGCTTTGCAGAACACAGTCATGAAAGTAAAAAATAAACTAAAGAACTGGGAATGAAAGTTGCAAATCATTATCTATAAAGATTTAATAAGCAGTTTCATAAAGAGCTAAAATTCAACAAAGAGACAAACAATCCAATTAAAAAATGGGCAAAGAACTTGAATAGTTATTTCTACAAAGAAGATACACAAATAGTTAACATGTCCAAAAAAGATGCTCAAAATCATTAACCATTAGGAAAATGCAAATTTAAACCACAATGAGAAACTATTTTACACCCACTAGGAATGCTATAATTAAAAGGACAGAAAATAACAAGTGTTGGTTAAGACGTGGAGAAATGGAAGACTCGTGCATTCTGGTGGGAATGGATAATGGTACAGCTGCTGTGGAAAAGTTTGGCAATATCCCAAAAGTTTAAAAGCAAAATTGCCAGAAATTATATATAGATATGTATCAGAGTAGAAATATATATACACATATATTCAAAATAATTAAACAGAAGGACACAGATACGTGGATACCAATACTCATTGTATTTTTAGTCATAGTAAAAATAACTTGGAACTCAAACATCCACCAGAATAAAATGTGGTATTAATACTGAACTATTAGTCAGCCACAGCAGCAAAGAATTTTAAATAACTTCTACAACATATTTTTTTCACACACATACATACACCTTTATACATAATGCTGAGTGAAATGTTTCAGATACTAAGTACAGATCATTGCTTTTATATAAAACCTAAAACAGACATATTCTATTTTTATTTTGACCAAAGTGAATTACAAATCTTTCATAGTAAATTTTTAGGTACCTAATAACATTGAATTAGGGGCATTCCCACCACCAAAATTGTCCTCCCTCCACCCCTGTTCCCAGCATGCATCCCATATCCCCCTTCTTTACCGCTTGGGTTGCTTGTATAAGTGGTCCCCTCTGTATCTAGCATGTTGTAGATTGGGTGTCAATTCTGGTGTACAACAGACATAATCTTTTTTTGTTGTTTTTTTTTTTTTGTTTTGTTTTTTTTGTGTTGGGGTCACACCCGGCAGTGCTCAGGGGTTACTCCTGGCTCTATGCTCAGAAATTGCTCCTGGAAGGCTCAGGGGACCATATGGGATTCCGGGATTTGAACCACCGACCTTCTGCATGCAAGGCAAACATCTTACTTCCATGCTATCTCTCCGGCCCCAACAGACATATTCTTAAACAGTGAAAACAGAATCAGGGTCTTGGATAGTTGAAAGGTGAGGAGTCAGTGTTTAATTAGTGCAGAATTTCCTTGTCATAATAAAATTTTAGAAATAGTTATGATGGCTGTATGTCACTGGGAATACATCAAAAACTTCTGAATTGTACACTTAAAATGACAAATTTTGTTAATTGTTATATAAGCAATTATATAGAGAACATTGGGGCAGAACTTGGTACATTTCTGTATAGTTGTTATTTTTCTTATATAAAAACTTATAAACATTTTTATGTATTTAAAACATAAGCTTGTTCACAAGTTGAATGTTGAATAACCTAAGGCCTACCTATTTCCTCTAAAAATAAAAAAAGATATGAGGTAAATTAAGTGAACAAATTAATAAATTCATGGACAAAATGAGTAAAATTTTATGTTTGGCCTAGGTAATTAACCCTTGATACTGTTGATATTTATTTAAAACAACACTTTGAGCTGGAGAAATAGTAAAATTGGTTATGTTGGCACTTGCCTTAAACATTGCTGACCTGGATTTGATACTCAGCATCTCATATGGAAACCCGAGCACCACCTAAAGTAATTTCTGAAAGCAGAGTCATCAGTTATCCCTGAACATCTCCTGGTGCATCAAAAACAAACAAACAAACAAATAAAACCATACTCCATTATTACAAAAATCAGCATTAACTAAGAATATTGTGCACTTATTTCATAGACTAAGTAGATCAAAGATAACTTCACAAATGTTGGGATAACTTCCTATGGTTTGTTGCCAATAATTTTTTAAATAATGCTGTTGAATTATGAATGTTGGAGATGCATGTAAAAATCTCACTAACCCCAAGGCTACACCTTATGAATTAAATTAACTTAATTTTTTCACTGAACTTTTCAATAAAAACGAATATGCTAGCATGTATTTCCACTTATTAAAATATAAAACACCTTCTTAGAAAAGCAGATTTATCATTATGCCAAAAAGTTAATTGCTTGTTATACTGTATTAAGGAAAAGTATGTATTCTTCCTCATACCATTTTTAATATTATGAATAAAAAGTATTTTAAAATTTCTACCATTTTGTTTCCCATTAAAATAATTATATAAGCTACCTAAGGGAAAAACATCAGAAAAATCAAATTTGAGTTTTATTTAATCGGTATAATGTTAAACAACAGAAAATGTATTTTGCAAAACACGAGCTTTTTTTGCTGATAATTTTGTCAGGATTGCAATAACTTTATAAGCTATAAAATTTTAGGCAATAGATAACTCATCTTATAAAAACCCTTTCAAATTATTTAAACCACAATAAGATCTGTCTTCTAAATACATTTTGGGCATAAGCTAATAATATACAAGTTTTGTGTGTCAAATTATGTCAAGCAATCTTTGTCAACACATCAGTTAAATTATAGTTTTCTCACTGAATTCTAGATATAAAAGTCCTATTATCATATGAGGTAAAAACATCATCTTAGCACATACCTATACCACTAAAGAATCTGCCAAGAAAGCATCAGCATCTTCAACCCAAATTATTCAGTTGTTTACTTTTCCACATTCATCTGCATGATTCACAAGAAATACCCAGTAACCAACAATTTGATGCAATTGCTAAATAAGTGTGAGATAATGGTCCCTGTGCTCCCCTCAAAACTCTTCTCCACAGAAAATGACACACAAGTTTAAATCCTACTACCCTACTAGCTCCCCATCCTTCCATATGGCTCTCCCCAATGTCTCACAACTCCAAAGTCTGTTTTAATTTGGGGAATGGATGTGACCACATCAACTGGGGGATATTTGGCTCTGTGCTCAGGAGACCAAACTCATTTGAACTGGAGTCAACAGTGTGTCTTACCCACAATCCTACCTATCAGATCCCTCAGAGATCCTCTTTATCTCACACTATTCCTTGCTCCACTTCTCCAAAGCTGCCTACCTGACTTACAGAACCCTATTCACCTTTAATTGGACTATTAAGACCCCACACATGGGCCCGGAGAGATAGCACAGTGGCGTTTGCCTTGCAAGCAGCTGATCCAGGACCAAAGGTGGTTGGTTCGAATCCTGGTGTCCCATATGGTCCCCCGTGCCTGCCAGGAGCTATTTCTGAGCAGACAGCCAGGAGTAACCCCTGAGCACCGCTGGGTGTGGCCCAAAAACCAAAAAAAAAAAAAAAAAAGACCCCACACAGAGATAAGCAGACGACTGGAAAAAATAACATACAAGTAGATGGCATTCACTACACATGACTGTGATGTCTGGAGTTCTGTAGAACCTGAGAATTTGACACACAGGAAAATTGATGACAAATGAAATATTTATATTTTTATATCTCTAGCTCATGTTGATAGAAATGTAGCTGACAGAATATATGCATAAATGATCTATAGAGTCATTTTCAAAATCATTCCAGGAATAGTTATTTTGTACACGTGCAACTTATCTTGGAAATAATCACCAGAGATAACAATACCAGGGACGTTTTTTAACCTGTACTGTGATAAGTTGCAGTTTCTAGAGTTCAATAATCAAATATTTTAAATTATGGCGTTCTTCAGGTTAAGAGCAATCTTGTTATAATGTGTAGCATAAGATATATTGATTGTTATTTTCAATTACCGCCCTGGTGGTCCCCTGCCCCATCATAGCATCCTTGGGCTTTTGCATTGATTCAGCTTTCAAAAGGAGTAGTATGATGTTTGGCCATGGGCTCTAGAGTTCTGTAATAGAGGTTTCCCCCCAAAAAAGGAACAGGCCATTTATTGGCTAATATCTTTAGCTAATGATAAAGATTTTATCTAAAAAAATATATACATACACACACGTATATATATATATATACATATATATATATACATATTCAGAAGAATTAAACAGAAGGACACAGATATCTGGATGCCAAACGCAGTTTTACTAGTTATAAACTCTTTAAAAGAGCATTAGCTCAGATGCCTATAGAAAGTGTGTCTGCAAGGGCCCAAGGGATAGCACAGCAGTAGGGCATTTGCCTTCCATGTGGCTGCCCAGGACGGACCTGGGTTCAAACCCCTGTGTCCCATCTGATCCACTGAGCCAGGAAGCAATTTCTGACCCCAGAGCCAGGAGTAACCCCTGAGAGTCATTGGGTGTGGCCCAAAAACAACAAAAAAAAGTGTGCCTGCATAAATGTATCCCCCCGTCCCCAGGAATCACCTAATCAGAATTTTAAAATAGTAGGTAGATGACTCCATCCATTGTATTTATCTGGTCATCAACACTTTTTGCAAGTAATTTCTGTATATTCATCCATAAAAATTTCAATGTTTATAATCCTCTTTTAATCATCATATTTTATTACAGGATATTTCTCAAGAAGAAATATTTATTATTAATTATCACTCTAATATAACCGTACATATTTCTGAATGATATTATGCTAATCTTTTGAAAAGAAGGTTAAAACACCTTGCTTTTATAAATTAAAGAGATAAAAAGGTACAAATTGATCAGAGAATAAAAGCACATTCATAGTATAAAGTTACTGCTTTCTAGAATTCCCTGCTGTAAAACATACACTGTAATTATTTTCCAACATTGACTATGACATTATTAGGTGCTAAATATTCACTCTCAGAATAAATCTGAGTCTGGAACTATTTATCTTTTTTTCTAAATAGTTGACACACTGCATAAACAAAAACTTTGTGTAGTTTCTAAAAAATAAACAACATACAATGTGAACTTTGATTTATTATGCAATTTATCTCCTATCTTTTTTCTACTATACATAATTCAGATCCACATACAATGGTTCCTATACCATTAATATTTTCCAGCTCTCTTTGGCTTTAAGACTGTGATCATTTTTAAATGTTTCAAATGCATGCCATTTATCATTAATATTATAGTGGCATTAATGCCAGTTAAAACTAATATCTAGGAATTCACCACTTGGCATGTAAAACTTGCAAGATCATGATGACAAAACTTAACTTACTTTACAATTTAGTTGGGCAGAAACTGTTCAAAGAAAGAAGAAAATTTAGTCTAGAATTTTTAAGAATAAATATACCTAAATTGTTTTAAATGGCTACATACAAATGTAAATTTGTTTAAAAGAGAAGCTTAAATTATTAGATTCCTTGTGCTATATAGTTGGTATATTTCAGAGAAAACACCAGAGCCTTAAAATTGTACATAATTTTCAAAAATATTTTGCTATTGATACATAAATATACCTTTTCTTCCTAAAAGTACATAACATTTTTTTCATCCTAACAGTATATTACCTTTGTTTTGTTTGGGACCACACCTGGCATTGCTTATGTATTACTCCAGGCTCTGTACTCAACAAGTACTGGATGGCTCAGAGGACCATATAGGAGGTCAAGGATCAAACGTAGGTTGGACACTTGCAAAGCAAGTACCCTACCTGTTGTACTATTACTTCAGCATCAATATATTCTATTTTTTAAATTAAGTTATCACATAAGACATAAATTGTTATCTAATGATTGTTGGGTGAACAGTACATGTTCACTCATTCAATCATTAGTTCTTGAGTTTCTGTTATGTATAAAGTGTTAACTTTAGGCTAAAAACAGAAAACTGAAAAAGAAAAAAATTATGTTTCAGTATCTCAATGTTTTATTATAAAAACCAGTGTTTTGTTAAATGTATCTATTGTACTTTAAAATGACAATAAATGTATACTTCTTCCAAATATTTGACAAGGTATGTATGGCATTCCAGTATTCACACAGCCAAAAATCTCTAGGCTATTTGTTGATGAAAAATATTACTAGAGTATCTTTTGCTGAAGTCTCTCAAATAAATGTAGGGACCAAACCTCAAATCATGTATTTACAAGGTAACACAAATGAGACTGAAATTCCAATTCAATAGTCTTTCCTCAATGTCAAAGACTAATAACTAATAACACAAAGACTAATATCTGCTCATTTGCATAATAGATGTAAAATAGCACTCTGAAATCTCAGCAACCTTTTTGTATTATGGCCCACAAATATTCTACTTGTTTTTTTATTACCAATTAAATTTTTGTGATTAACCATGTAACAAAATCCTTACAGAAATGAAAAGCACAGGCAACTTTTAAGTAGTGTTTATTTGCTCAATCTACAGTTGTCCAAATTAATGGAAAGATTAAGAAATGTCACAAACATGTACAAATGATCTCACAAAAATGTTCAAAAGTTTCAAGTGAGTTATTAATTTATATTGAAAACAGTTCAAGCCAATTTATCAGATATTCTAGTCTGGATTTTCTTGATACTATAGTAGCAGACTACAAAACTCCAGAAGTGCTTTATAAAGTTTAAGTACTAGCCACCATTGCCTTTAGTAAGACATGATTTTTGAAAGCACACACACATATATCCTTTAAGTAAAATATCTCTTATCACAATGGATCATCAACTAATTGCTCAATGGGAAAGATAACTACTTCTTTTGATCCAATTTTTACTTTCTAAGACATTGAGACAGACTAAATATTAAAGATCAACAGAGGGAGATCATGATTGAGAATAGGAGATAATGAAAGGTGAATAGCAGAGGAAAAAAACAGAGCCCTCAAACTCTGAGAGAATATTTGCCTACCACTCATCTGACAAAGGTTTAATATCTAAAATATATATAAGGGACTTATAATACTTAACAAGAAAATAACCAGTATCATCCAAAAATGGGAGAGAAACTGAAAAGAACCTTCTGCAAAGAAGACCTACAGATGGCAAATGGATATATGAAAAAAAAATGTTATGCATGACTGATCACCAAGGAAATGCAAATCTAAACAACGATGAGAAGTCACCTCACACCATTGGGACTGGCACACATCAAAAAGAACAAAATCAGCCCTGCTCTTCAAGTTCATGTGCTCTTTTGAGCATATATCTCACTTGTTTATCTTGATATTTCTTTGTTTGCCTATTTCCATTCTGGGAAGCCTGTGTTCTCTCTTGAATATGTACTTTTCCCATTCTCTCCTCTCATATATTTCTAAATAAATTTCAATAAATTTTATTGTCTCACAAAACAGGGTTGGGGGAGGACTCAGCCAGTGTTGATATGGATGTGGGAAAAAGGGACCCTCATCTGTTGATGGTGGAAATGTAAACTAATCCAGCTTTGGAAAACAATATAAACATTTCTCAAATGTTTATGACCCAACAATTCCACTTCTACCCCAAGCAACCCAAAGGTCTATCCAGAAAAGACATTTGCACTATAATGTTCATTGCAATACTATTCACAATAGCTAAAATTTGGGGAAAAAAAAAAAAACCATGTCCACTAACAAGTGACTAAGTAGAGAAACTACAGCAACTATAAACTCAATGTACTACACATCTAGCTATATGTACACATGTAGCTATGTACTACACATAGCTATAGAAAAAGGCAATATCATGCAATTTTCCACTATATGGAGGGAGCTGGATGATAGCATGGTATCATGCTAGTGAATTCAGTCAGGAGCAAAGGGACAGATACAGAATAATCTCTCTCATATGTAGGATATAAGGCAGCAGAGTAAAGGAACAGGTCTACAATGCTGAGTTTACTATTGGCAGAGACATGGCATAGGGCAATTGAGAAGGCAAGAGAAACAGTGAGGATGGAAGCAGATAATCTTGGAGATTGCATAGATTTGGAACATTTGAGGCATGAAATCTTAACATTAACTGTATTGTAAACAGTCAATAAAATACAATAAAATAATAAAAAATTGGAGTAGAGCTTCCAAACAAAGAGAAAACCAAAATTTTCTGGGGAGGGGGGCATAACTAGGAAGGATCACTAGGGAAAGGCCAAGTGGAAGCTGGAAACTGGCATGATCCAAAGGCATGAGGTCGGAGTGCTAGCACAGTGGTAGGGCGTTTATCTTGCACACAGCCCAGTTCGAACCTGAGCCTGCCAGGAGCTACTTCTGAGCACAAAGCCAGGAGTAGCCCCTGAGCAACGCCAGGTGTGACCCAAAAACCAAAACCTAATAAAATAAATAAAATAAAATGAAAACAAGAAGCTCAGGGGCCGAAGTGATGGCACAGCGATAGGGTGTTTGCCTTGCATGCAGCTGACCCAGGACAGACCTAAGATGGATCCCCCAGCGTCCCATACGGTCACCCAAGCCAGGAGTGATTTCTGAGCACATAGTTAGGAGTAACCCTGAGCGTCACCAGGTGTGGCCCCAAAATTAAAAATAACAACAACAATAACAACAAAGACCTCAGAATCCTTGTTAAGAACTACAAATGACCTCGCTCTGCCACAATGATCATGTGTTTGGAAAAATATCATTCTCAAAGGGTCAGATGTCAGAGGTCTTATTTCCCTTGTAGCCTTATCTGCTACTAAAAGGGCAAGTCTCATTTTCCTTTGTCCTTTAGCATTTAATGTAGCATCTTTTATACAGTGAGTAGACTCTGACGTACAGTAGGTAAATGTAACTATCAAAGAAATTCTGATTTCAATTTTATTCCAACTAAAACATTTGTACATTTTAGAAGCAAATGTAAGTATTTCTAATGAAGTTCTGGTCCCATGCTAAGCAATAAGAAAGACTGGGTCCTTTTTTGGTTGTGTTGCTCTTAGTGGAACTCAGAGGGTCCTGGGGGCAACCAGCAACAGAAAAAATTAGACTAAAAAGCTAAATAGAATAAGAAGCCATAATAATTCAATATTGCTGTTATCAGCATCCATTCTACCTCTGATAGATGCCTAGGAATCTCAGAGGCAATATAGAAAGCTTGGCTGGGCAATCTCATGTGCCAAGTTAGAATATTTCCAGAGCTGTTTCACTTACTTTGATGCAGGAATTTTCTTCCCTCAATGCATATTATATATACCTTGCACACGAGTGTGGCCAGCATTTTCTTAAAACTCCCATCATCTAGAATAATCCTGAATAGAAGTAGGGTTTACCTCAAAGTACAGTAATTACGTATTCTCTTTCACTCTCATGTGATATGATTAAAGAATTGTGGTTTGCTTAAGTCTTCTGTTTGTTACGGTCATATTGCTTATAAATATGTTTTAAATGTTCAGAACCTAAGACTATACATATACACAAACAGAAGCCTACAGTTATATAATTTTTTTCTATTTTCAGAAAATAATGGTACATTTCTGAATACCATTATTCATTAGATGCATTCTTTTATAGCATACAAATACCAATATTAGATTTCAACCGTACAAATGTAGATTCCACAAATGTAGTCTTTATGTGTTCATTGCATTTCCTTTTCTGCTTGCTTACTGGTTTCTAACTTTGCCAACACTGAGAAAATGCTTTAGGTGCACTCCTCTAGAAGAAGCTTTGAATGTTCTCCAAATATATTTAGCCAATTGTTTGAGTTTATAAAGCCTGTGCAGGTGACCATGATCTTTCATATAAAAATCTTGGTGACAATAACTGTGTTCTTTTTCATTTTACCAGCAATATCCCTATAATCTATACAGCTTACTTAACAGCTAAGTTCTCCCTCCATTCTAGACAACACAACTGCAGTTCTGTTTTTAGATGAAAAGTAAGCTCAATGAAATATATTATGAAATGTTCCTTATATAAACAAAGAGCACTTATGAAACATTCAAAATTTAGATTATTTATGTTATTATAACATCTTACTTAAATTTATGCTAGAAGGAAATACAAAGCAAAATGGAGGGTGTTGGTGAGTGGAGATCCTGCCTTTATATACCTTGTTACTAAACTGTAGGAGAAAAGTACTCACTTTAACACCGGTTGACATTTCCACTCCCAAAATCAATTTCCATACTCTTCAAATGTCTTAAAATTAATGAAATGGTTTATTTATATTCTTTCCAACCCAAAGTTTGAGAGGCATTTTCAAATATGAACCATCTCATCACGTTTGCCTTTCGTTGGAAGCCCCACTATAATTCCACATCAGAAGAGAACTGAAATGAAGGCAATAGGTCTATCAAGGGGGCCTTATAGTAAATGTAAATTTATTTACTCTTTCAGATAAAAGGGCAAATTATTTAATTCACTTCAATTCAACAGTTACTTATGGAGCATTGAGAGTCACTGCACTATATTATAGAGGGGGAAGCATACAAAGACAAAAAGGGGGCCAGCTCACCCCCCAAGAGTCTAAGCAGATTCTAGGGCAGGATGTAACTGAGGCATTCACAGAATAAAGAAATGCTAATGTGCCCAGAGGATATTAGAGCACTTCATGGATTAATCCACATGCAAGCTGGTCCTTCTTCAAGGAAGGTCCTTTTCAAGGATTTTTCAAGGAAGAATCTCTGAGCCAGGGACAAGACAGGGGAAGAGGTTATCCTTGTTTGTTTAGTCCTGAACCAACAGGGCTAACTACATGACTGGTAGAACTGAATGCAAAATGAAAACCTGGGGCCCTCAGATCAATCATTTCTAAGAATTTATAGAATAACAAAAGGTTCAGTGTCAGTATTCAGAGGTGTAGGCCAATGAAGAAAGGTAGCAGGTAGGAGGAGCAGCTATGGAATTCCCTCTGTATTGTTGGGACTTGCTCTGCCCAGTGACAGCAACACTGCCTGTGCCATTTTGGTGCAAGAAGATGAAACAAATTCCTCAGCAAAACTGCACTCTGTGAACCAGTTGAGGGATGGGAAAAACTAGCTCCTTAAAAAATGCATATAGAATACAAAAATCAGACACAGTGTAGAATAGCGATAGCATGATCCCCTGAAAGCTTTGTCTAAGTTTGTCCCTGAAAGTATCTCTTGGTTAGCAATTATTTCATTTTAGGTGGAGTGAAGATTTTGGAGGATGAAAACCATTTTGCCAATAAACCTACAACTAAAATAAAAAATAAATAATCAGTTTGCTGTTGTTTTGGCAATTTGGTTTAGGGACCATAACCAGCTCTGGGCTCAAGTATCATTTCTGGCAGTGTTCAAAGAACCATATGTGCTGCAGGAGAGTGAACGTAGGTCAGGAGAGTACAAGAAAGGAACCCTATCCAGTGTACAATCTACAACCCAGGGGTCAGATTTTCTGTTTTTGAGACTATATTTTTTTTTTAGGAGGAAGCTTTTTTGTTTGTCTGGGCACCATGCCCAGCAGTTATCAGGGCTCACTCCTGGTTCTTGAGCTCAGAGATAATTTCTACAGACTTGAAATACCATATGGGGTGCCAGGTATTGAACTTGCATCAGCAGCATGCAAGGCAATGCTCTAACTCTTGGGTTCAATATTTTTTCTTTATAATTTTATTTTAACTCCCTTTTTTACCAAGATATTGATAATACAGTTATTTCATGCATTAAATACTGAAACATCAATCCACTACCAGTGTGACCATTCCTTCAGCAGCATCCCCAGTCACCCAAACACAACCACAGGCTGCCTTCAGGCAGGCACAAACAAATTTACTTCCCATTGCTTGTTACAACACAAAGGCAACTGGGATTATAAAATATTACATCAACACAGGTCAATTTGAAATGATTGTTATATTTTTTATGATATTACTAAAGTCAGTTTCTAAGAATTTATTGGACTGTGCTTTGGTACTAATTGAGCCTTCTGTGCTGAGGTTAGGCTTATTGAGGTAGGTATATTACTATATAACTTTCCATCAGATTTCCCATGACCACTACTAGATTGACACTACAAGATACTGAGGTGTCCTTTGGCCACTTACAGTCACATGGTCCAGGATTTACAGATCTAAAACAAAACAGGTAGCTTGGATTTTTGACAAGGTTTAATTGTGGAGTAGGCCCTTTCTGTGAGAGGATGTTGTGGGTGGCATTGGGCTGCTGAAGTTCATGCAGAAAGGGGAAACTGGTCCTCTTCTTTTTGAGAGTGCCACAGAGGTATCCTCCCATATCAGACTACCTGAAAGTACTTTTAAAAAGAGAAAGAAGTAGACATTTAGGCTTTCAGCACAGCAGGTATTTCAAATTCCCTGCCTTCTTACCTCACACAGTGGTAACAGATTGCCAACCAATGCTCTGATAAGACCTCCAGATTAGAAACGACTCTACTGGCATTGTTTTATTTACACTACACATGCTTTCAGTTTTACAGTTCAGTAGCAAGTAGAACTGCACAGCTCCTCACATTAGCCCTGAAGCTACTTTAAGCTACAAGCGGCTGCTCTGTAAGCATTGGAACGAATTCTCTGTAGTCCCCATAGAAATCCCATGGAATGCAGTTTCCTGCTGGTTTGTTACACTGCATCAGGATAATGAGAATATGAGGATAGCCTACTAGATTATGCAATGAAACAAACCCAGTCCTTCACAGTCCACCCAGAAAGTCTTTAACCCTTCTCTTCTGCAATTAAAGCTTCCTATTTACATGAAAAAGTTGTTTGTGAATAATCCCACCAGGGAGTCAACCCAACAAAAATAAATCACCACTGGCTTTTAGAAAGGCCAAGCCCAGTGCTTGGCACCTAGTACAATAAGTATTTGTTGAACAAATGATGAATACTGACCCATTTATTCTAACTGATTTTTTGGCCTCTTTCTCTTTCTCTCTCCTTTTTAAATAACATTTCAATATATTTTGTCCATGTTTCAACCAGTCTCATAATAATCCTCATGGCTCTATATATCAAACATTCTATTAAATTCATAATGGGATAACCATGAAAAGGGAAATTATTGCATTAATTGCCTGTCATCACTATAGGAGGGAAAGTCCATGTAACCCATTTTTCTTGTCTCTGCTAAGATAAAGGGTGAACACTGGAACTCAGAATCAGATTCTTACTTGAGCTCCTTAGTACTTCTGTAGATCAAGCAAGGAATAAAACCTCTCTGCCTCGATTTGCTCATCAGTAAAATGGAGAAACAAAGGGAAATCACCATATATAGTTTTTGAAAAGAAAATGTAACTGGAATGTGGTGGGAGTTCAACAAATACTAGTTGTACACTAATTACTAAAATCATCAGTCTATGGATAGCAATAAAACACTCTATTGAGTGCTTTGATGGGATTTTTTCCCCCTCTGGAAGATAGGGGTGGCATACATGGGAACAAACTCAAGGTCATACACATGCCAAGAAAATGCTGTCCTGAGGAGCCATATTGTCAGCCCTTGTGTGTGTGTGTGTGTGTGTGTGTTTTTAATATTCATTTAAATAACACTTAAAATATTTAAACAACTAGCATTTGAAAATAAACATGGATTTATGAGATAACCAAGATAAGTATTTGTATTCATAAGAATTCCTTCTTTAACAGAATGCCTATCAAAGAATAAAATATAAGACTGATTACCGGAAAAGTAGTTTCCATCTTGAGTCATTTGAAAGTTTTCTCTTTTCTAGTAAGGACAATTTCTTAACACTGAAATTCTATAAGTCATTTTGCAAATATATAAGAAGAGTTTCATTTTACTGACAGAATTTGAACAGGTTTTTAATATTTTGGTTTGTTAGAGAAAATGAAGATTAGAACGCCATCAGCCACCCATACACAATCTACAAGTTTAAAGGACAAACCTGCGTTTTCATAAATACTTAATTCAAACATCACATCAAACCATATTACCATTTTGAAATATTTGGCTGTGCAAAAAAACAACAGACAAGGTTTTCTAAAAGAATTCTGTCATTTCTTCAGTCCCTACAATCCTCTAGTTTCCCAATGCTCCTTTGACAGTATAATCAGTCAATTCAATCAGAAAAATTCTAAAGTACAATGGTAATTTTCTCTCACTTTTTTCTTTACACTGTCAGTTCAAGCCACCTGCTGAAAGCATTGATGTGGAACAGCTCAGTATTAGCTCTGAAATTAGTATCAGTCCCCAGTTAAATACCTGGCACATTCTGTGTAGGGTAGACACTCTTAATGGCATATGAGCCCATCGGTAGAATCAGCACATTATTCAAAAATCACCTTTTTTTTTTTTTTTTGCAAATCAGTCATAGTAACCCTTGTTAGTATTACATGACTGAAAGAAAGCCAGGAAAGAAAAATGGGTTCAAGGACACAGACCACAAATGTGAAAAATAATACCACCATAAAAGTATATTCTTGTGAGGCTTTTTTGCTTGCTTTATTGATTTGGGGCAATATTTGGCAATAATCAAGACATATTCCTGGCATTCAGGTGTTACTCCTGATGGATAAGTGGTACTATAGGTGGTACAGGAAATTGAAACCATATCAGTTGAATACAGCACCTTTCACACTGTCTTATGGCACTGGCTCATAAAAGTATAATGTTAACCAAAATGTCACCAGTAGTCTACTCTCAACAATTGATGGATAAGCCATAGTTAAAAATGTCTAAGAAAATCTCTGAAGAAAATACTGCATTTGAAATAAAGGGTTATTTCCCTTTAAATTTCAATACAAAATATTATGGTGCTACCATTTTTTTAGATGCTCTTTTAAACAAAAAGTGAAGTGCAATTACCTCTGGTATCTTAACATGCTCAAGCACCAGGCCTAGCCTGCGAAGCTCAGCAGGTAGATCTGTGAGCACTGACTGGGGCCGCAAGGATGAAAGGCATTTACTACATCTACTCAAAGGGTCGTCAATAGACAACCTGTACAAGATTTATGCTTTAAATAATAGATGAACTAAACACCTTGAGGTAATTGGCTGTGTGAAGCTTCACAATAGGCCAGATAGCTTGTCTGAACAAAGTAAAATAAGATTAAATAATAAATGAGGACTGCAGAGAATTTCAAGACAAACTAATACTGCCTGGCTTATTTTTTATTTTAAGTGAAAGCAGTTGGTGATTCAGGTTTCCAAAATTTTGGGAGGTGTCATTGAAATGTCCTCTTCCTCTGCAATAGATATTTCAAGGGTATATATATTTTTCTAGATTTACAGAATTGGGCACATAGCAATCATTTCTATCACTTGAAGAAATAGTCTACTGAATTAAACAAGTCAGTCAAATGTCAACCCAATACTCAATTCCAATTGTTTTTTATAAAGACAAAATTAACTGCCAACGATGTAAACTATTGTGGG